>NW_015505725.1:166508-186136 GCF_001515645.1 Sinocyclocheilus grahami | reverse complement strand
TGTGCAATCAGTGCAATGAATGATGGGATATGTAGTCCGGGGTGATATGCAACAGTGTGTAGTGCGAGAGTCAATGAAAATGGAAAGGGTGACCTATGATGGCTAGCAGACGGAAGTTCATGGACCGTATACGTAACAATTATAGCCCGTGATAATTAAAACATTACAAAATAATTTTTAATTTACCTTATAAAAGAAAATCATTCCACTCTTCTATTACGTCTACTACTATCATCGCTCAGATTACAGCGCCTTCATGTTGAATGTGATTTTTCTCCAATGAGGGGGAGGATTTGACGAATTATGCTACAGCACTTATATTCTTGCATTGATTGGCTACTGTGACCAGACAGAGTGTCAGTCAATGCATTGGAGGATAAGGCAAACATAAAGAAATGAAGTTGCTTGTCAGATTTTCCTAACAAGCAACCATCTTTTTTTTAAATAAAATTAGCCCAAAAATCCGCAACCCATGACCCGGGATTTTTTCACACAACTTAACAAAAAAAAGAAGCCCAAAGTATTTTACTGTAATATACAGACTTGGTAACTCTGACTGAAGGACCTTATATATGGATGCTATGATGGGCATAGTATATGTAGACGTGGATCAGATGAGAGTCAGCTCATGCAAGCTTTATTGACGTGACCTGTCAGAACTAACACTATGCTTGATATGTATAAAAATGTATATCAATTTATATAAAAAACGAGCCCAAACTTTTGAACGGTAGTGTATTATTAACCGGCAAAAAAAAAGGAAAATACATATTTGTGATAAACTGATGTCTGTGCTCAAATTTGATTTCTGCACTCAAAAAAACTGTACGCTAGCTGCATTACTGTGCTAGTAACAGTATATAAGTAAAATAAATGGTTATAAACTATAAAAACCACAAAGTTACTGTACGGATTGCAAATGCTGAAATACTTGACTTTGTTGTCTGCATATGTTGCAGCTGAAATACTTTCAGAAATAATTCCCAGATGACTTAATACATTCAGCAATTGTGTAAGCAAAGTTTAGTGTGAGGAATACTGTCTCCCTCAATGCAGTGCACTTGTCTTGCCCTTCCAGTGTGACGTATGAACTGCATTGTATTACTACATTCTTGACTCATTATTTCATTGGATTGCCAAAAGACTGGCCGAACTTAATGAGGTCATGTGACAATAATGTAATGTTTAAAACATCTGTTGTTGCATTGTACATACTATTTCAAACCAAAAATACATTTAAGATCAACCTCACAATTTCACATACTTGCTTTTTATATACTTTATAATGTGATATATACAGTTTGCAATATTACTCCAATGAACTTAACCAACAGGACTTTGCAATTCTTTGCATGTTTGAATGATTTACAATAGCATCAGTTAACTGTGGTTAGCAAAATGCAAAAACAAATCAAATGTTCTTAAATCAAACAATAATCAGTATAAACACGTCTACACACACACACACACACACACACACACACACACACACACACACACACACACACTTCTTGGATGGGAAACAATCCCACCTGCACCTGATCTTTGCATTTGTCTCTCAAACGATTCCTCCAGAACCTGGCCTTGACTTGTGGTTCCTCCTGGGATGAAGTCTTGGTTTGCATTTAAATTTGTTATTATTACTGGGTTTAATAAAGACCAGAATTCAAAGCTGATACACTGATAGTGTGTCCTTTAAATGACCCTGTGACCTGCACAACACACCCCTTAAACTAACACACATAACTGAAATCAGATATGTTGATGAAATGAATCTGTCGTTAGTGTTATTACATTCTACATACTGTCTTTAAACATATCGTCTTGTAGTCTGTATAGCTTTTGTGCATTAATATGATCAACAGACACTCAAAATTTAAATCTGAGATAATAGATTATGAGATTGAGGTGTCTAGACACACATCTGAATATCTGGCCATTTAGCAGAGGAAATTGTATTTCTAAGATGTTATTTTCAATGCTCAGACGACTTATTGAATCAGTTTGTCAATGTTTTACCTACTTTTTTAAACATCTTAATGTAAATTGATTAAATTAAATGTAATTAATTCAAGATTTATGTAAAGCATTAGCTTATGGGGTATTTTTTCTCAGGAGAAACATATGTTTTTACTAAAACTATTTTTACAACATCAACAGTACTACCACTACTACTACTACTACTAATGTCTAACTTTTAATTTAAACATTAGATTGCTGGGGTGTAACATCTGAGAAACAGGAGACTTAAGAAAATATCTCATTTGAACCTCATTGCAGTCTACACTCTTTCAAATAAAGGTGCTTCATGATGCCATAGAAGAACCTTTTTGTCTAAATGGTTCCATAAAGAACCTTTAACATCTGAAGAACCTTTCATAACATCTGAGAAACAGGAGACTTAAGAAAATATCTCATTTGAACCTCATTGCAGTCTACACTCTTTCAAATAAAGGTGCTTCATGATGCCATAAAAGAACCTTTTTGTCTAAATGGTTCCATAAAGAACCTTTAACATCTGAAGAACCTTTCTGTTTTACAAAAGGTTCTTTGTGGCGAAAGAAGGTTCTTCAGATTACAAAAACGCAAGAAAGAGATGGTTCTTTAAAGAACCTTTGACTGAATGGTTCTTTGTGGAACCAAAAATGGTTCTTCTATGGCATCGCTTGAAGAACCTTTTGAAGCACCTTTATTTTTAAGAGTGTAAGAGAAACAATTGAGAGATTAAAGAGATCTCATTTCTGTTTTTCTTTCCAATGGGGTGCGCCTGCAATTTCGACATCTGAAGAAACTGTTTAACAGTGATTAGTCGCTATTCCACCTGCTGTAATTCCCACAGTGCCATTTAAGAATCCAAAGGTCCTAATAATGGAATCCGATTGGATAACATCTTGATTGCCTTTATTTTCAATATATTTCTCATATGCATGAACGATTCTCTCTCAGTGCAGTAACTGCGGGTCTCTCACTCGTAAACTCCTTAACATCAATAGTCAACAGAACCTGCCAAACCAAACAAATCTCAAAGCTTCACTCGGACACACACACACACACACACACACCCTTCGACCTATGAACGTCCCACTCTCTGTCCAAAAGAGAGCTTAAGCCCAGGGTCACAATGAGGTTAGCACAATACAATTGACTGGAACCTACACATACAAACACACACACACACACACACACACACGCAGTCTATTAACTCTAAAAACATATGTAAGAGTAGATATGTGCCTGAACAGCACAGTGCTCTAGTCTGTTTGTTGCATTTAGATCTCAAAAATGATTTACCTAGACTCACCTGGAAAGGTCAAAGCCACGAAGATATGAAAAATGAAAATGTACTATATAAAAATATAAATGTACATGCAGAAAAATATAGGAAAAATATATTTTAAAGGGGTCATATGATGTTGCTAAAAAAAACATTATTTTGTGTATTTGGTGTAATGAAATGTGTTTATGCGGTTTAAGGTAAAAAAAACCACATTATTTTCCACATACTGTACATTATTGTTTCTCCTCTATGCCCAGTCTTTCTGAAACGCGTCGATTTTTACAAAGCTCATCATTCGGAAAAGCGAGGTTTGCTCTGATTTGCCAGCTATCTAGTCTGTTGTGATTGGCTGAATACCTCAAGCGTGTGACAGAAATGTTATGCCCTTTACCATACTGTGATGGAGCGATGAGACAAAAACATTAAAAAGCCCAGTATAAATGAGGTATTTTTTGCATCCAGTGGGGACAAAATTACGGATTATAATGACTTATACTGTCTTTTTACGCGTTGCGTTGCATTGCGCCGCGTAAACATAAAACCATGTCTGCATTTGTGATCGGAGAAATGACAAACTACAAGCGCTACTCTACACTGCTCAAAACTAACGTTTGAATCATCAGTGGAAAATTCTTTAAATATGAAAACGTGCTTACTGTCTGTGAGTCAGAACAGCCGGCATTGTAGTCTACTCTTCCAGGATCAGGAAACAGTCCTCCATAAAATGCGCTCGACACATCGGAATATTTGGGTTGAACTGTTCTGGAACAGTGTTGTAAATGCAACTTAACCACTGATTTCTAGTTGTGTCCTCTTTTGGAAGGCCAAACAAAGTAGTTTCGCTTTCACAATGAAACACACAGCATCACACACGGCGGGCTTGAGTGAGTGGCGACGGGCTAGAGTGAGGAACGGCCGGAGGGCTAGAGAACGGCGCGGCCGGCGGATTCGACGAAAGGAGCGGCCGGCGGACTTGAGTGTGGAACGGCCGGGGGACTTGAGAACTGTGCGGCCTGCGGATTCTACGAAGGTGCGGCCGGCGGGCTTGCGGCAACACATGTGATGACCCCGGGCTGGACTCTGCTTCGTCCACGGTGAAAGCCGATCTGGCGATCCACAGCGCGAATTTGATGTATTTCCTCAGCGTCCAGCACGGATCAGCTCTAGGCATGACGAAGTGGATATCCTCCTCTTTTGGAAGGTCAAACAAAGTAGTATCGCTTTCAAAACCAAACACACAGCGTCTCCACGGCATGGTGGCGGCAACAACAATAAAGTGAGAATAAAAGTTATGCTTTCTTTCTTTGCGTGAACATTTGGGCGGTGTTATGCAAATCTTCCCACACAGTGACGTAGACAGATGGAGGCGTGTTTAAACGAGGCGTTTTAGGAGGGCGTGGACAAGTCTTAACTTTTATAAAGAATATCTCTTTGTGTTTGAGACTTTAGTCTTTGCAACTTTAGGGATCTTATCTATGCACGAACAGCTTGTAACACTCCAAAGAGAAAGGAAAATTAGAAATTGCATCATATGACCCCTTTAATATTGGCAAGGTGCAATTTGATTTCTAGCATGCTCTGAGTGGTTTAGCACATTGCTATACTGTTAGCTTTGTTTTGGTGATGGATTAGGCATTCTAAAGCCCTATTCGCACGGGATTAGTATTATCTGGGGACCTTGTGTGATTTTGAAATTACCCCGCACATCTGAATTTCGTGTGGTGCATTCGCACGGGATAAGCGAAGCCAGTGATTTTACTCGAATTTACTGACTTGTCTCCCGGATACCCGGATGTCAAGGCTTTGAGAGTCCCGTTCTGTGGTCCAGAGAGATTTAAAAAAAAAGAAACTAATATAGTTTTGTGCGCTGTGTCATTTACATTTCACCAGGTTAAAATAATATCTCAAGCTTTATGCTTGATTTATTTGTAACACATTAACCTCAAAACCTTTTCAGCTTTCTCTTTCTGCAAATTGTATGGTGTAGCGATATGATGACAGCACCCAGAATACTATCAAACACTCCAACGCAGCTCCATTCTTCGAGAAAGATGAATAAAAAGGCACACAGCAAACAAAAACCTCGGAAAATGATATGCGACCCGTCAAATGCTGGCCGAATCACAGAGATGCCGATTCGCACAGGATTAAGATCACAGACAACCTCCGCAATTATTACAAATGACTGGAGGTCACCAGGTAATACTAATCCCGTGCGAATAGGGCTTAAGTGTGTTACTATTTATTCAAGTGTTAGGGTTGCTAGGTTGTTTCTAGGTGGTTGTTAGGGTGTTGTGGTGGTTTCTAGAACATATGACATACTATGCAATTGCTTGCATGATCTGAATGTTTTTAGTATGCTGTTCAAAGTGCATGATTTGTTTTTTGCCAAATAAGTTAAGAGCAAATTCCAGCCTCAAATTCCATTTGTCATTTTAATCCCCAGTCACCTGTCAAAAAAAGTTCAGGCTTCATGAATTCAGTTCAGAGTTCGTAAATATTGTAGATGGATCCAGTTGCAAAACATAGAAATGTTATCTATCAGGATGTGCTACAAACGCTATATTGAGTTTGACGTTGGTGTTTAGGATAGTTTTAGCACGTTTTTGTATGATTGTCAGCATGGTTTACGGGTTGAGAAGTGGAATGTTTTTAACCTGTTGCTAGGGTGTGCCTGGTTTTTTTCATAGTGTGCTGCTATGCAGTTGCTAGGGTCAAAGTGTTTTTAGTGTGTTATGCAGTTGCAAATGTGTTCTAATTGTCTTTTAACATCTAATTTCTATGGCTGCATCCATAACCTTCACCGCCCTATCAGGAATTTACTTTGCAGGCAGCACAACAAATTTGCGAATACAAACTGTTTTCGGACAGGCCTCTGAGGCCTTCTTAAGTGTAGACACCGCATAATACTTCATTTAATAGTGTGCACAAGCACATGTGGTCGACATACTGTATGTGCACACTATCCTTGTCCAGTGTCTGCACTATTTCTCTCCAAAAGTTATGAGCGATACAAATATTTTTGTATGCGTTTAAACTACAAGCACTCACCAATGTGTTGGTCTATTGTTGTTGCATCTCCAGTAGTTTGTTGTTGTTTAGTCTCCTCTGTTTCTTTTTCAGCTGTGAATTAATGGACCTGGATCAATGTTGCCACCTTGTGGGCAAACTAAGTAGTTAAAAAAAATTAAGATACATGTGCCAGCGGCACATGGTTACAAAAATCAGGCTGTGTACAATCTGTGAAATTTGCAGCATGTGCACCATACGTATATCCTAGTGTGCACATAAATACAAAGTACGGTATACTTTGGGTTTAAGCCTCTCTGATATTCTTGTCTCTAAATTCTGTATGCCTTGTGTTCATCATTTCAAATAAATCTATGGGATATTTTGCCCCCCAAGTAAAACTCTCATACCCATTTGCGCAACAGTGATGCTTGCCTTACCAAAACCTCCAAATGGTCTCTCTCTCTCTCTCTCTCTCTCTCTGTCCATCTCTTTCGCCCTCCCTGCACGCACTTCCGATCGCTCTAATGTTTTGCAGCCATTATAAATCTGGCTTTGACTTGCTAAAGCAAACAAAGCTGGAGAGAGAGTGATCCCTCAAAAAACATTTTGTCAGTTCTAATTAGGGTTGAAATATGGCTCAACTATCCCCTTCTCTCTCTCTTTCTAATATCCACTGCCCTCCCTTCTTTGCCAACAAAACTGTTTAGAGCTCAACACTGTTTATTCTTTCTTCTCTCGTCTCTCTCTTTACCCATCTCTCCATCATATTCCTCTTCTCTTTGAACCAAACAAAAGTACGGTATACTTTGGGTTTAAGCCTCTCTGATATTCTTGTCTCTAAATTCTGTATGCCTTGTGTTCATCATTTCAAATAAATCTATGGGATATTTTGCCCCCCAAGTAAAACTCTCATACCCATTTGCGCAACAGCGATGCTTGCCTTACCAAAACCTCCACATGGTCTCTCTCTCTCTCTCTCTCTCTGTCCATCTCTTTCGCCCTCCCTGCACGCACTTCCGATCGCTCTAATGTTTTGCAGCCATTATAAATCTGGCTTTGACTTGCTAAAGCAAACAAAGCTGGAGAGAGAGTGATCCCTCAAAAAACATTTTGTCAGTTCTAATTAGGGTTGAAATATGGCTCAACTATCCCCTTCTCTCTCTCTTTCTAATATCCACTGCCCTCCCTTCTTTGCCAACAAAACTGTTTAGAGCTCAACACTGTTTATTCTTTCTTCTCTCGTCTCTCTCTTTACCCATCTCTCCATCATATTCCTCTTCTCTTTGAACCAAACAACAAGTGATTAAAGCACAGGGACTTCCAGCACACAAATATCTATGAGCTATGTATCTAAATGGCGAGCTAGCGTCAGGCTAACCGACTGTAGCATGTTGGCTCCTTTAAAACAGATAGCGTGTAATTGCGTGTTTGGCCCGCAGTGCTCTAAAGGCCCCAGCGTCTGCTTTTGTCTGCGGTAGCAAGTTTACCCCTACACTGTGATCGCATCCTACAGGCTATGCAAATCAATGCTACCTACACATACACAGCTAAACCTGAATGCAGTCTTTATGAAATGGAGCAAGGTTTATGTGAGTATGCGAGTGAGTCTTTTGGCATGCATTTTTCACGCTTTATTTAGTGTTTGTTCAAAAACAAGAGGACCACCTATGTGAAACTGGGCTTCGCTTCAAAGACATGCAGGAAATGTTCTCCTTGTGCATTTGTTCTGTTCGCAGTTAAACGCCACATACACAAAGATCAGAAAGGTGTTTTAAGTGAGAAAAGTTTCTTGCATGGTTGATCTCTGCTGAGTTTTTGAAAAGGTGATTTGGAAAGGGCAAGACACATTTCAATAATCTTCAACACATACACACACTGTCTTAAACATTGTCCACCACCTAAGGTGGTCGTGCTGTTGTAATCATTATTTTTAATGTTTACCCCCCCCAACTATGTGTAGTTCTGCCATAAATACGTTTTGATATGTTTGGAAAGACACTGCAATGTGCAATATTAATATATAGACAACTAAAATTTAAAAACATTTACATATGTACAAATTTAATTCAAATTTCACAAATTGTAAAAAATTATAGAATACTGAATTGATGGTATTAAAAAAATTATTTTATGGTTTTATGTAAATAAGTAAATTACACCTTTTATTTCATATAAATGTATATATATTTAGTGTGTGTGTGTGTGTGTGTGTGTGTGTGTCTGAGTGTGTGGAATTAAGGTGTGATTTACTCATTTATTGGTGTATATACTTGTTGAGCTTTGATGACAATAAAATTCCATCACAGGAAAAAAAAACTTCAGTTCAAATCTAATTTACAATACATTTGCCATTTAAATGTCTTTCTCAGACCACATTTCTTTACTTTTTACCAATAAACAAGAACCCAACTATAGGTGTCTAGTGGTGGCTCTCTTACAAAGGCTATGACAATTCCAGTTCTGACCAGTTTTTCAAAGAAAATTCATAACCATTTGTATCTTTGAAGCTGTCCATTTTTACATTTATGTTCAGGTTGTCTATCCAAACACAACTATAAAAGAACTAATGAGATAACATATAATTGTCTGATCAATTAAGAGCAATACCGTTATTGGTTAATACTGTTACATCATAAAACCATTTTGCAGTGTTAATGACAATAGTTAGATGTTGCACCAGTTTGACTGACAGTAATGTGTAAACAACAATGGACAGCCAAGCCAGTCATTATCACGAAAATGAAGTAGTCAGCTGACTGTATCTTGATTACTACAGCAGTTAATTAAACAGTTTAATGGTAATTACACAGACATATCTGACCACTGAATGCCATGACAGACCAATCAGAATCAAATCCAATCAAATATTCCAGAGAGTCATGTAATAATATTGAATTTCAGCCACTGCATGACACTATAGTCGAAAACGAGCAGGAGCTTAACAATGTGTGGCAATGTGTGTGTGTTTGTGGGTCTTTTGTTAACAGGCGGTACATGAGTTGAAGGAAAGGAGAGGTCAACTCACATTTCCTAAATGGCTTAAAAAGTGAAAAAAATATCCAAGTACCAAGTAAATGTTGAATAGCGCCCGGGGCAAAGCAAAAGAGAGACGCTAATGACTAGCACACAGTCACACGCACACAAACGCACGGTCTGACACCTCCACTCAGCACTTGAAAAGCCCCATAATGCACAATTCACGGCACCAAGTGTAAATAAAGAGAAACCGTTTCAGTAAAGACGGCTTATATGTGTGTCTGTACCACTTTTTCCAGCTCAGGCCTCTGTCCAAACAAAACATCTGTTCCATCTCCATTTTGTTCTGTGGTGAGAAGGAGGGGGTGTTTCTGAGGGTGTGTGGTGGGGGGGTCCTGCATATCAATTACAATCTCTCCTCCAAAAAAGAAATGACAGGAAAAAAAATGGATGAGGAAAAAAGAATGAGAGGGAGCCACACGGAAAAGTTGATTTATGGTGAAAAGAGGTTTTCTGTTTATGGACTCGCTGAAGTCAGGGAAGCTTTTAGGGGTCGGGCCCGATAGGGGGTTGTGTCAATGGAGAAAAATCTTGGTGTTATTTTTTTATCAAAATTCAGAGTGGTATTTATACTTCAAGCCTTGTTCCTGGGCTTGAGAAGTAGATGTTAGAACAGTGAGCAGGTGCCGCATCTCCTTCTGCCCACACAGGAGAGGATGAAGTGGGCTGCAACCGCCTGTTCGTTCTCTGATCCAACAAACCACAATGTCAGGTCAGCCACAGTACTTAGCCGTTAAGAGAAATCGCCACACACAAAAACTTGCACCCTTTTGACCCAGACAGAAAGCTGTTTAAGTAACCTTTGACTTCTCTAATGCATTAATTAGGGTCGGTGTCACACGTTCACGTCGTCTTGAGTGTGCATGGGTGGGTGCGTATGCAGAGTTTTATTTATCTCAAAATAATTTTTATCGTAGCTACATATTCAAATTTCGAGGACTGGTGGGTGCAAATGTTTGTGAGGCGCGTGACCTTATGAGATCGCTTGAATGACCTTAAACTGACCATATTATCAACTCTTAAGTAACCTTACTCAAACATTAAATAATTTTCTTCATCCACCTTCAAGCTCTCGGTAATAACCTCTTACCTCTTGTTACAACATGGTAATAATACACTGATAACCTTTAGATAACCTCTGATCAACTTTCTATCCCTTTGCCACTCAAATATCTCAATCATGCACTAAAATTGCCATTTTTGAGATCCTTTGAGAGACGTTTTTGGCCATGCTCCCTCAGCGTTTCCTGTCCCGTGCCATTGTAGGTCAGATGGGTGACTGACGCTTGTGTATTTAGCCTGACAAATGTTTCACAAAAAGTTTTATGTGGTAAAAAGACAACAACCACGCACGTCAATCCCGATTATGTGGAAAATGCAGAAATAGAGCCATCAGACAGAAGACAATAGAGCCATTTGTTTCTCAGACAGAAACAAAAACAAACAGTCAAACCAGTTAATAGTAGTCGTTCAAGGTTTCAATCAGAGACTTCATGGTTTTGTCAATGTGATAGCATCAAGACTGCGTTTGCTACCTCCCTTTTTCCGATTGGCGCCTGGGTCCTGTTATGAGAATGGCTATGGAGTCCCAAGAGGGCCACTCTTCAGTGCCACCCCCACGGGACCGGCAAGAAACGCATTAGTAAATTAATGTTCACCCCGGGAACACATTTCACGTTAGCATGGTTATCCTGTTGTCCTCAGGGCCCTGGGGAGGAATCGTTAGTAGGGAGAGGGGTCAGTAAGTGATAGGTCCTTTTTCGATTGCCTGCCCAACTGCAAGTCCAGTGGCAGCCAAAGAAAACTGACTTTAAATAACCATCTAAAGAAAACACCAACTTATCCGCTCTGTCTTTCGTTCTCCTTCTAGCCTCCTCCTCGTCCTGTCATGAAAACCCCAGGTGGAAGGAGTTCTTGCATCACATTTTTCCATTTTCCGGGGTCGGAGGGCGCTATATCAACACAATACAGAATGCGCGTTCAAACAACAGGAAGAGAGTTCTGAGATGGCTGCGCCGATTGGGCGAGCTCCGTCAATTCTCTTTTCCGTGCGAGGAAAATGCTATTTAATTTCAGTAATGATTTTCTGCGCTGCGGTTTGATGTGTGCCGATAGGGCAGTGTTATTGTTGGCGGGGCAGTGAGGTGCATGTGTCCGTGTGTGTGTGTAAAGCTCGGTACATGAGACGGAGGTTGTGTTTTTTGGGAAGTACAACATGTGCTTTGGATTAAACCTGTGTTATAAGTGTTTGACATTAACATGCAGTCATTCACTGGGCAAAAGAGAGAAGAGGGAACTTTTAGAGCGTTACAGCTGTCCTAACACTTCTCAATCATAGGTGGGAAACAAGGTACAGATTGACTCAGGGCACGAGTATTATTTCTTAGAATGTGTGTTGGATTGGCATTACTAACCATTAGCAATAAGTCATGACTTTATTTTATTAGCACATTTCTGTGTGCTGTGCGTGTGTGTGTGTGTGCGCAAACGTGTGGGCCTTGCTTTAGAAGTCCCATCTGACCTCATTCACTGAGTGTTTGACATCTTTTCATCTTTTTACCCTCATACCATTAACAAAATATTTCCATGTTTCTCCATTCTTTCTTTTGAGTTGGAATTCTAACTCTGCTGGAAGTCCTAAAAGCCAGACACTACACTCTTAAAAATAAAGGTGCTTCAAAAGGTTCTTCAAGCGATGCCATAGAAGAACCATTTTTGGTTCCACAAAGAACCATTCAGTCAAAGGTTCTTTAAAGAACCATCTCTTTCTTACCTTTTTGTAATCTGAAGAACCTTCTTTCACCACAAAGAACCTTTTGTGAAACAGAAAGGTTCTTCAGGTGTTAAAGGTTCTTTATGGAACCATTTAGACAAAAAGGTTCTTCTATGGCATCGTGAAGCACCTTTATTTTTAAGAGTGTATGTGAAAAGTTAAATAGATAAAAATCAAGGATTTTTGTAATAATGATAAAAATATATTTTTCTTTCTTTCTTTCTTTCTTTCTTTCTTTCTTTCTTTCTTTCTTTCTTTCTTTCTTTCTTTCTTTCTTTCTTTCTTTCTTTCTTTCTTTCTTTCTTTCTTTCTTTCTTTCTTTCTTTCTTTCTTTCTTTCTTTCTTTCTTTCTTTCTTTCTTTCTTTCTTTCTTTCTTTCTTTCTTTCTTTCTTTCTTTCTTTCGTATGAAGCCATAATTAGAAATGTTGTATGATGACATAATTATAAATTGTTCAATTTGGAAAGTCTGAAATGTATTTGTATACTTTTAGTGAACCCAACTATCATGTAAAATAAAAAAGACGTTAGACTTTACACAGAGTTCCATCAAAACATTAACAAACATTATTATCTCGTCAACCTATTTTCTGAATTATCAACCTTTACATCCTTTGCAGCGTCCTAAATTTGTCACACCATGGTATTGTTTGACAAAGATGGTTTTTAACTGGTCTACAGATTTTTCTTCATCTCTCTTCTAAAGAATCAACTGATCTAAAAAATGGTCCCTGGTTGAAAATGCTTAAAAATGGTTGGGCATAGCACTTGAAAATATTTAAATCAAATATTATGAATAAAATACTTTTTAAAAAAAATTAAGAAAAAAGGAAAAGAAAATGTTTAATATAATTAAGTTTATGCATTTTCTTTCTGACTCAAAATAAGCATTTTCGATGAATTGGATTTTTGTCATATATTATGAATATCATTAATGTGTAATTTTGTGTGTGTATGTATGTATATATATATATATATATACACACACACACATGTAAACGTGTTCCGGTAAGGGGAAAAAAAAAAGGATGGCTTTCCTCTTTTGCGGTTTATTTATAATGTTTGTATTACACCGTATCGTTGCAGGCATTGATTAGAACACGATAACTTTTGGCTTGCAAGCTGCATCAGCACTGATGTTAGATAGTGCAGCAAAGAGGCAGTGTGAGTGTCTTTCTGAATGAGGCAGCACTTCAAAGCTGGTTTAAGCAGCCTGAGCTGTTTCAGTCCACACCTTCCTGTCATCCTTTTCTCAACTACATCTCTTCTTAACATTATTATCACAGCAGTGTAACTCTGATAAAACACAATGCTGGAATTTCACACCGCTCCACGCGCCTGGCTGGCCACACACACACACACTTAAGTAAACACGCAGGAGTGTGGATCTCTCCATCTGTGTATAGGTTACTCCATATCTGTGATGGCAGAGTTATAAACTCAAGACTCAGCTAACACTGGGTGCACTTATCTCTTTAGGGTTTCCCACAGGGGAATGTGGTTATGCCAAGAGATTTGGCTCCGCATGTAAGGAGAACTAGCCAACAAGAGGAAAAGAGTGGAAGACAGGGAAGGAAAAAGGTGTACATGTGTAATATGCTGATGTGTAGTTGATATCTTTTCCATGTACACTTTTTAGTCCGATTACTGCAAGTCCCACGTTTAGAAACCAAATGACTGTTGGTACACCTGAAAACACATGTTTGTGATTTTAAGTGTGATTTCATTCCTGAGGTTCGCCTTTTGCTTTTTGATTTCAATGTATAATGCAAACATGGTAACAGAACATTGTTAAATAAATATGTAAAATCATTTTACTTTACACTTTTACTGAGGCTAATTTTATTTTAATTTCACTTTTAAACTTTATCCAAAACAATTATCCAAAGTAGTCTATAAAACTAGGAAAAAAAAAAAAATATATATATATATATATATACAGTGGGTACGGTATTCTAATTTTATGTTTTAAAATTATTTTTCTATATATATATATTAATCAACCTGACACCAATGAAAGTTATATTTTTAGGCTATATGATCATGTAGAAATAGCACAAGTTTTTATTACACACATTACTCATAAGCATTAGTAAGTAGGCTATCCAAGTTTATTAGAAATTACTCCTTAGTATATTTAGATATTAATTGAAATGCTAATTACATATGTAATTACATTGCAATACAAACACACTACAGTAAAGTGCAAAAGTGTGAGCTGGAGTGAATACTGAGAGTCGCTGTCGGTGTGTTTGTGCATGCCAGAGCAGACTCAGGCCTCAGAGAGAGCGATCGCCCTATCTCCACTCTTTCACCAGCACAACCTCGCTTCGTTCACCCGTCCCACAGCGCGATAAACCCTCCGACAGATCCCTGCACTTATTTCCCTTCCTTTTCTTCATCTTCCAACAAGTCTTTAATACATACATATCACAGGCCACCTCCTGAGGTTTGAAAAATGAAAACACTACTTCATCTCGCCTTCCCCTTTTTTTAATATTCGGTCACAATAAATATTTCCCATTTATATGCAAATGATTATCTACTGACCAAGAATGGATGGAGCTCGTCTTGTTTGCATTGTACTCGGAGAGGTACAAGTGTCTGAGAAGGCAGACAGGGAATAGACGGAAATCAGCCAGAGTGCATGTGAACGCCTCGCCATTTCTAGAGTAAATAATCCTGACTCACCTTCCATTATTTTTTATGGCAGCATTGAATGGAAGTGTAATAACTTATAAGTTATAAGTAGTTGGAAGTAAGTTACTTAAAACTGGCGGTGGGGGGAGGCAAAGAAAGAAAGCTGACGCGTCGCTTAGTCGAGTTCCCCGCAAATTGCTGACATAATTACATGAATGTCATTTTTATGAGTCACGCAAATCTCGGCATTTTCAGTGAAGCAGATAATTAGACGTGGAATAAAGCGCAACTGAATAATTAATACATCAAAACTAGATGAACTTTTTCTAATTATTTTTATTTAATCTCCATTCTAATTATTGTTCGAGTCGGCTGGGCGAGATTGCTTCTCATTCAGGGGGTGAAATGCACCCTGGCTGGCGTATTCTCACCCAGTGAAATATTAACTAAGCGTGCAGAGAGGGGATCAGAGAAAAGGCCCCTCCCATTGCCCACCCTCCCATGATTGAACTGTAATTTAAAATTCGCTGCTGCCAACAAACAATTTACATCTACACCTGCCATCATACTTCTTATTCTCCCCCACCGGTGTGCTACGAAATGCATGACGATCAATATTTTGCCAGCTTTAAATGAGTTTGTAATTTGGCCTAATGTGCTGTTCCTATGCGTTTTAAGAGAGGGATTTGTTTAGACTTCAGTGTATGAGTGAGCGAGTGTGTGTGTACGCGTTTTTGTGACAAATGTGGACATAAATTTGTATAATGACAAAGGTGTGACATAGGTATTACAATGAGAAGGTGACTTTTCAGGACATTACCCCATGTCCCCACTTTTCAAAACGCTTATAAATCACACAGAATGGAGTGTTTTGAAAATCTGAAATAGCACAAAGTCTCCTGTAAGGGGTAGGTTTAGGGGTAGGGTTGGTGTAGGGCAATAGAATATACGGTCTGTACAGTATAAAAACCATTACACCTATGGGATGTCCCCACTTTTCACAAATGTAAACCTGTGTGTGTGTGTGTGTGTGGAGATGCTGACCGCAGGGGAAAATTGGCACACTTATCTTTTATGTCTCTGCTACCAAGAACTGGAGCGTTTGGAAACCAGCATTTCATCTGATAACCTTTATTGCTGAAATCGACATAATGGAAGTGTCCATATATGCATCTTCATAAACATGAGCACGTTTCGAACCGGTTTATTCGTAATCTGTGTGTATAATTTGTCTATTTTCTCACTTGCGTGTTCCTTGTTCCAGGTTTATTTGCTGTGTGTCTTCCAGGTTTAAGAACTCGGCTGGGAAATAATGAAGGTAGATCATGACTGACCTTCTGTTAACTTGGCCGATAATTGCGATGGGCAGGCTGGAATTGTGCCACGCTGGGTTCTTGCGCTGATGAGATGAACAAATAAAAAGCAGCATTTACAGGCATGAAATGAGCTAATTCTGCGCTTGCACACATTTCCACATCTCTTATTAGACTGTCGGGGTTTACTAGATTAAAATTGCAGCTTAATTAATGTACAAACACAAGATCAGATTGAATTACCATCTGATTTAATTGCTTGCCTACAATTGCTTTTCACACTGTATGCTCCAATAGAAAATGATTGCAAAATGTAATAATTACACAGACAAATATAATGAGAATGCATTCAAAGGGTTTGATGTAAATCCAAGACTGATCACTTTTACTGAGAGAAGAAAAAAAAAAAATCACATTTCCACAGTTTTATTAATTCATTTCGGTTTGGGGGAAATCATTTGATTAAATACCTCTGATTATGTGGAATTATAAAAACAATAAGATGTTTTTCATGCAACACCCAAATTGATTCAAAAATTGACAGTTGATACTGAAATGAAGCATAACTTAGAGATATGAAAGAACAGTTTCAGAGCATTAAAGTCTCTATTTGCTCTCCATCCAATCTCTAGCAGTACCAATTGAAATGTTAAAGAGATCTTAATTGTGAGGCCTGTGTCTTAAGTTATATTAGAACTCATTCCACAAGTGAGCAGTAAATGAGAAGGTATCAATGGTAGATTGTTGGAAAGGAATTGTTGAAATGGAAACTGACTCAAAGGGCCGTGTGTCTCCAAAGTCTCAAATCAATACTTGAACCCCCCTGTCCGTCCCTCTCCAGAGAGAGTTGTCCTCCCTGTGTCTTCTCTTCCTCCATCTTTCATCCCTCTATCATCAACCCACCTCGCACACCCCCAACCGACCTTGTGGGGTCACCTGTCCTTGTCCGCCGAGCTCCGAGAGAGCTTTGTGCGAGTGTGTGTATGTGTGTGAGCTTGTGAGTGAGCGAGCGAGTGTGTGTGTGTCTGGGCTTCTTATCTCTCTGGGCTGCTGCCGTTTTAAATTATTCATCCCTACTGCTCCTGCACACACACACTCACACACACATGCACATCTCCATCACATGCCTGCCCGCATCCGCCCGCCCGAGAGGCGGTCTCCGTGGCAACCTTATCAAAGATCGCAGATTTCAGCTCGAGAAATGAAATAAAAGGGGAAATTGGCTGCATTAGCATAAGAGGAGGAAGCCTGGAGTTGAATACACCCCCCCCCTCCCGCTTCTCCTTCATCTTCCTCGCTCTTCCTCCTCCTCCTCTAACCCACAGTTCTTATCTCGCCAGTTTGATCATTCTCTCTCGCTTTCTATATATATATATTTTTTTATTCTGTACGCCCCCCCCTTCACTCGCTTTTTGTTCCTCTCTGGCTCAGGGGGGGGAGAGAGAATGAAACGAAAGAGGAAATAGATTTGGTCTGGATGACCTTTGACCCCTTCACAGTGAGTAAACAATACCCAGTAACCTGGGAGACTGGGCATGGGGATGTCAGGGGCGACTACTTGACAGGCGGCTTGATTTCCTGTGGAGCAGGGGGCTCGTTTCCTGCATTTTGTGAGGGTTTATTTTGGCAGACTTGGTCTGGTCCATAGAGACCCTCCCCTTTCGATTTGACTTTGACCTAAAGCTGTATGGAATGGAGGTTTTCCTTGTGATACCATATAAACCTGTTTGATTCTTAAACAAATGATGTCAAACATTCTTTTCTCCGGAGTCCTGCAGCTTATAGATCCAGTCTTCCCATCAGGATTGAGATTGAATGGAGGCTAATCTTTTTTAAAACCACTGGAGGTTAACAAGAAATCAAAATTTACTCTATTTTCTTATCACACATTCCTGGAAAATTAGTTTGTCTCAACAATCTTTCATTATACCCTAATAACTCCGCCTCTGAACACATTTTCTTGCTGTATGACATCAAATAGGCCATGCAGGCTATTGGATAACATTATTCAGTAGTCAAATAATTTAGCAATGTTTTAGGCTATTGTTGTAGATAGGAGTTAATAGTAATTTAATGCTGGTTGAAGTTAATGGAATAAATGTAACGCCAATAAAATAATGCTTAAACACACATTCAGGTCTGCCTTCGTTATGGTATGGAATACTTCCATAACCATACTTCTAAATACTGTATCCATCTTTTCACCATCCAATCAGTTCCCACTAAATCATTTCATTATATGTTACCGATAAAATATTTTAGAGTTCGGCATAACAAGGAAAATGTATATTTGTTATAAAAATGCCCATGGTGTTTTACGATTTACGATGTTACCCGAACTTTTTCAGGTCTATAAATCACAGTTTTAATGAAAATTAAAAGTCATATTGGATCTTTGCTAAGCCCCATAACCCCCCCCACTTTAAGAGTGAACTTAAAAATGAAAATGTTACACAAATTTTAAATTTGAATGCCCATATTCACACATGCCCAAGAGTGATATTAAACTAAAATACTATTTAATACACATTTATTTATTTTTTTGAAATGCTAATATTAATATTTTAAACCTTCTAAGTGAGATATGCAAAAACATGCTTCTTTGAAGTGAAGCTTCTGACCAATAACAATACCTTCAAGGAGAAAGCACAGACCGTTCTGCCATTAAGAAGTCATGCTTGCGTTGTTGTATTCGGGATTTAAGCGGAACTTTTTTTAACTATGAAATTTACATTTAAATTGAATACATTTTACGTTTACTTTACATTATTATGCAAAAAATACTGTACTTGCAACATGAATGGAATATAATGAAATCTAAAAATGCGCTTTTCGTTTAGTTGTGATGCGCTTCCCCATCTTGTTGGATCCAACTACAGATTTTCTTCATATGCCTACCTGTAATGAATGAAATTCTGCATCCCAACTAGTAGCATGATGCTAACACAACTCAAAGTTGTGGATCTCATGTCCAAAGAACACACACTGATAAAATAGATCTTGAATGCACTGTAAGTCACTTTCTAAGCATGTCAAGTGAATAAATGTCAACATAAACATTAATTCACATCCTACATATACTGTATGTATATGTGTGTGTATATACATATATATATATATATATATAATTTTTTTTTTCTCATTTAATATTCAGTTTCACTCTGAAATAAAATAGGTCTCTTTTATGTTGAATGTGCAAAAATCAAAGTTAATTGTTTGGCCTGTACAATCTGTGGAAAAAAGTAGTGTCTGCGTTATTGTCTTTGTGAGTGTGTTTATTTGGCCTTTAGGCCGACCGCAGCATCATGATTTGGAGGCCACTTTACCCAGAGAAATACGTAATCACACCCACCTCGTCTCACTTTCATATCCCACACAGTCCGATTATCACTTCCGTTTCGTCATTTAACTTTTTCCAAACCCACAAGGCGGAAAATCGTATAAATCTATGTAATTATTGTTTCAATTTCCACAGAGATCATCTGTCTACATGAACTTCACAGTGTTTGCTTGAAAAATATACTTTTTTCCCCCTGTTGAATGGGTTTGAAAGATGTTATAGAGACGTTATTTAGAACA
>NW_015505725.1:165285-165874 GCF_001515645.1 Sinocyclocheilus grahami | reverse complement strand
TGCTGGGCCCCTGATAACCGGTATGGGGCCGCCGCCTCAGAGAGTGAATATACACGGTTCCGGTCAGTGCTGAGCATGTGCGGCAACTTTGATACTCCACTGCATCATGGGTATTTGGCCATGAACAATTTACAAGTTTGTGTGTTTGTGTGTGTTTATAGGAGGCATATTTTTGCAGTCCACTCTGCAGATGCTTCTGTAATTTATATGCAGGATTTTGAAGCACAGAGCGGATTGGGAAACTTTTATGCGGCTTCTGCAGTGAACATGTAGAAATCTACTAAAATTAAAGAAAAAAAAAATTATTCAAGCTATTTTTTTTATTATTAGTTCCCCATTAGTTGATTGATTGCTCTAAATAACTAGTTACGTTCATTAGGCTAACACAGTTTTGCTGAAATTTCTTGACTTCTGCTCTCATTCTATTCATTATTTGTGGCTGAAAGTGTTATCTTATGATATGAATCTTAATTTAGTTTTTTTGTTGTGCTCTGTGGTTATTTGATTACGTTGGCTAATGTTATCTATCTAGCTGTATATGTTTTAGATCAGATGTGCTAAAACATTAGTCACATTTAAATGCAGACTC
>NW_015505725.1:126412-164017 GCF_001515645.1 Sinocyclocheilus grahami | reverse complement strand
TGTTGAATGGGTTTGAAAGATGTTATAGAGACGTTATTTAGAACATATCAATTGCAGGCCCTTTGTTGTTGGTCATAATAAAGCTCTAGCAAATGGGATTGTTCTCGCAACGCCTTGGTTTTTGTATTTGTTTGACTATGAATGCATTAGCGCATGTTTTAGCTTTTATTCAGCCATTTGTTTATTTGTGTTTAGCAACCATTCTTGCATTGCTTATTGTTTTTATTTTATTTTATGTAAAGCACTTTGAATTACCATTGTGTATGAAATGTGCTATACAAATAAACTTGCCTTGCCTTGCCTAGCTGGCCAATAAAAGTAAACAAATTAGCAATCTAGCAAGAGAACCACCTAGCTGTATTCCGTATTTCCAGTGCTGCCACACAAAGTTACATTAAGCATAAATATAATTCAGAATTGGTTTGGAGTTTGCAAGAAATCTGTATTATGTATGACACACTTCTGAAGTAATCTTGATGTGCTTATGAACAGACTCTCATTAAGCTATTCATTAATTGCATACAGCTATATTATATAATCAATAAAAGACGATAAAGCAGTCATATTACCTTAGATTGTAACTGACATCTAGCTGCATCAATGCAACATCATACAAAATGAAAATGTTTTTTGGGGACTGATGCTGTTGTTGAAAAATGCATAGTCAGCCATGATTTTTTTTCTTTCCATGAATGAGAATGTCAACATAGGGGTTGCAGAATTTTATTTTTTATTTTTTTTGTGGTCATGTGATTACAACATTAGGCTTTTGATATGAGGTGAGTCCTCAATTGACCTGAGTATATGATTTTAGAAAAAAAAAATAAAAAAAAAAAAATAAAAAAAAAATTATATATATATATATATATGTAGTCTTGGATTTTGTTTTCCCTTAATAATAAAAACCTTCATTTAAAAACTGCATGTTGTGTTCACTTGTGTTATCTTTTCCTAATATTTAAATTTGTTTGATGATCTGAAACATTAAAGTGTGACAAACATGCAAAAAAGAAATCAGGAAGGGGGCCAACACTTTTTCACACTACTGTACATATATATAATTTTTTTCAAAATGAATATTCATTTCTTAATATTAAAATCTTATTATGAGCAAAAATAACTGAGCACACCTTTAAGCTTTCTCACAGTTATTTGGTTCATCACCATACAACAGCTTTGCATATATATATATATATATTAAATTATCTTATTAATGGTTCCCTCAAAACAGTTAATTGGCTTAATGGTAATTTTCCAAAATCATTTGTAACAGTGTAGACAAACTTACAACAACCATTTGGTGAAATTTATATGGAAACAATATTAACTGTTAGGGCTTTTAGGGAAATATAGGTATATATCATGCATATTAACAAAGGCATTTAAACTGACAAACTAAAATAAATCATATATCATTACACAACATAGTATACAAACACAAATTATAAGTATTTATTTTCAAACCAACAGCACACAATAGACACGTGTAATAAAGGTATTATATATGTTATGAAAAGACATAAAAGTCCTATGTTTGTGTGAAGCTACAAGATTCTTGAAAACTTGAATTCAGGGAAACAAAATAAATGATTAAGCCCAGGGCGAAGGGGGGCGGATGAACACATAAATCTTTGCTATCTCTCTGTTTTTATCAGCAGACCCTTGTGTTTTGTTGTATGTTATGGAAGCTGGATGAGACTAGGAAAGATATGTCCCGATCCGAGACCGGGGAGGAAGCTAAGAAAGATGTAGGACAAAAAATATGAAGACTGGGTTTGATGATACTACATCATAAAAAATACAACAACTGGAAAAATGGACATAAAAGGCCTATAGCATCAAAGATCTTTGAAGGAGAATGACCCTGTGAGGTCATAAAGCCGACAGTGATGTCATATAGAGACTGTGTGTTTTGAGGGGGAGGATTATTGTGTATTAGTGGTACACTCATCTGTAATCCCCAGGGAGAGTCAGAGATTATCGCAAATAATACACAGCTTGAATTATGAATATATACAGTATGAATCCATGTGAATATGTTTGCTTTGGGGTATATCGCTGCTTTGTCAGTGGCTGATGTGGATTTTGTATACAAAATGGTGTCAATATTAATGTGGCAAGTTGTGCTGATGCCCGGCGACCATAAACAACTAAACTCTGCATCACAAAACACCCCTTAACCCTCTGGTGCTCTTCATTTGGGAGTCACACTTGTGATCTTCACGATCAAAAGTGACCGGACACCTGAAATGTAACTTTTTTTCTCCTTAGTAAAATCAATGTAATATATTTTTGTTCAATAATATTTTTTATTTTTTATTTTGAGATAATTTCGTGGCAGTCGTTCATATTTATGTAACAATTATGAAGAATTTCTGCCCATTGGAAAAAAAATAAAAAAAAGTTACATATATTTGTATATGACTTTTCAATGAATGCAGTATTTCATGTTATGGAGTCAATACCTTTAAAGGGGTCATATGATGCAATTTCAATTTTTCCTTTCTCTTTGGAGTGTTTCAAGCTCTTGGTGCATAAAGAAGATCTGTAAAGTTGCAAAGACTAAAGTCTCAAAAAGAGATATTCTTTATAAAAGTTAAGAGTCAGCCACGCCTACCTAAAACAGCTCGTTCTAACACGCCCCCACATATCTACGTCACGATGTGGGAAGATTTGCATAAAGCCGAAACTACTTTGTTTGGCCTTCCAAAAGAGGACGATATCTGCTTCGTCATGCCTGGAGCTGATCCGTGCTGGTTGCTGAGGAAATACAACAACTTTGCGCTGTGGATCACCGGATCGGCTTTCACCGTAGACGAAGTGGTCGTCACATGTGGTTGCCGCAAGCCCTCCGGACGCTCAATCACAATGCACTGGGTAGCTGGCCAATCACAGCACACCTTGCTTTTCAGACTGATGAGCTTTGTAAAAATCAATGCGTTTCAGAAAGGCGGGGCATAGAGGAGAAACAATAATGTACAGTATGTGGAAAATAATGTGTTTTTTTAACCTTAAACCACATAAACACATTTCATTACACCAAATACACCAAATAATGTTCTTTTTAGCAACATCATATGACCCCTTTAAAATCAAATTTTGAAGCCAGATTAGTGCCATCTGGTGGGAGTAAAATAAGAAAAAACTTCTTTAATTCCATGGTTTAGCCCATATATTCCCATATATAGTTCTATATAAAAGGGCCTATACATTCTCTAATTGTTTTTAGACATAAATATTTATTTTTATTCAGCTGTGGGTTTGGATATATTTTTAGACATTCTCAAAGACAACTTTTTGTAAAAGTTTAGATTTTTTTTTGTTTGTTGATTTGTTGCGTCAGTTTTTTTTATTATTTTTACGACAGTCAAACCTGAACACAGAGAAAGCATTTTGTTACACAAAACATTTAAATTCTATAAAAATGTTACAGAAATAAACAGAAATGTTTTATCAGAGCTTAATCATTCTGGGTTTGATCTGATTTCAACCTCTTATTTCAGTTTTCTGACTCGTTTTGGCTATATGGTTATAGCCATACCAATTCATTTGAGTGTGTATAATTGTGTATGTGTGTGTGTGTGTGTGTGTATGTGTGTGTGAGTGGATGTGTCTGATTTGCACTCTTGATGTTTTAGAGTGTAACCCGTTCCTTGCTGTCCACTATTTTCTACTGCACTGTAGTTGAATTATTGCTTTTATTTTACATATTTGCTGTGTTACAGTCACACCAGTTCATAGGTGTGTGTGTGTGTGTGTGTGTGTGTGTGTGTGTGTATAATTGTGTGTGAACGTATGTGTGTGTGAGTGGATGTGTTGGTTTTGCACTCTAGATGTTTTAGAGATCCACCCTGTCATTGCTGTGTACCTTTTTTCTGCATTGTGTCAGATTTGTAGATTGTACACACAACAATTCTCAGAATGTTTGTTTTTGTCAATTTCCCATTAATTTCCTATGGTCGGTCATTTTTGACCGAAGACCACAAGTGTGACAATTTTTTTTATGACCACTTAGTCTGCTCGAGTCATGCCCTCAATTTTTTTGTGTGTTCACATTAAAATGCCATAAAAGTCAGCAAGTTTCGTACCATTCCAATGAAGGTGTGATTTTTAAAAAATTCAAAAGAGAAAATGTTTCGGTAAAAAGTGCCCGAAGAGCACCAGAGGGTATTCTTCATTGAACGGTGTTCTTCATTGTTTTGATATGTTTAAAACATGTTCTGCTTTTGTCTTTTCATGTTAGTCCATGTTCCTTCATTACTATGAAGAAACAAATATGGTTTGTTGTCATGTTGTCATACAGCCCTGTGAACACTTATGTGTGTGAGTTTGTTTCTGCTGTGAAGTTGTTAGTTTGTGATTATATTCTCAACAATATTTGTGTCGTAGGAGTGTATGAGCATGTGTGGCCATCGGCGATCCCTGTTTTTATGAGTTATACAATTACACATCCATGAGTGTTGGGAAAGTCCTGTGAAGTTCAGTATATGTGTGTGTGAGTGGGTGTATATCTGGGACGGGCCGTCCTCGTACGCTTCTCTTTGTTGGTAAATCACACACACACACACACACACACACACACATGGTCGGGTGGGGAGGCAGATTGTGGTTCCAGTGGGGTTTTCTTAAACCGGTTTTTCATCCGCTCTGCTTTTAAAACTCCTCTCTTAAATTCACCCCATTCTCCACCCTCTTGTCTCTCCTCGCCCCCTCTCTACTTACTACTCTCCTCTCATACCCCAATACTACCCTGATGCAGGCTCCTGATGCTTCTCTACAATCTTTTGGGTTCCATCTGTGAGTCGAGCCTGTTTCCTTCAGTCCTGTATTAAAGGGATGTTTCAAAATATGTTTCAAACTGTGCCCTCTTGATATTAAGACCTCCGTCATATCATATCATATTTCATTTTACATGGAGGGGGTCATCACATGACCACCTGAATTACCTCTCTTGTTTGGACTCTTTTGCTCATTAAATAAATGAATATTAGTTGCATGTGAATGTCTGCAATGATGTCAGTAAACAAAACCTGTGATTGGTCAGCATCTGCTCCACTAGGTGTCAGTAAGTACAACTGCCAGATTTAGTAATGAGCCACATTTAACTTAATAGAGTGTAACTGAGTCATTCCACGAAACCGGTACGATTTGGGCTTTCACATTTTTAGATTTTTTACCCAAAAGTATTACTTTTCTGAACACCCCACAACATTAATGACATATTTAACTACCAGAAAAACATATTTTCCCACCTCAGGCATCAAATCCCTATTATTATTGGTCACTATTTTAAGATATGGGCACTATTAGTCTTCAACCCCGTTATGAACACTATGGGAGCTCTCGGAATATGTTTATAAAATGTATTTGTAATGAAATCAACATTTTCCTATTAATGAGATGTCCCTCACACTAATTCAGTATTTGTAAATATAAAAGTTACATAAAATCTCACACTTTTGCTATACTAAAGCCTGAAATGGGCACTTTTGTGACCGCAACCTCATCATTTCTGATCAAAAAAGTGGCTTAACTTCAGAATTTGAGCTAAAATCAGTATGCTTATGATTGCTCTGAACATTTCAGACTGAGTTCAACAAACATTAAATTGTTTTTTCATAAACTTAAAAAAAATAATTAATAAAAATGTAGGTGTGACGGGGTTGAGACTAGGGCAGGGGTGGCGAACGTCGGTCCTGGAGAGCCGCAGCCCTGCAGAGTTTTGCTTCAACCCTAATCAAACACACCTGAAAAAGCTAAACAAGGTCTGAAAGGTTACTAGGAAGCCACAGGCAGGTGAGTTAATTAGGGTTGGAGCTGAACTCTGCAGAGCTGTGGCTCTCCAGGACTGGAGTTCGCCACCCCTGGACTAGGGTAACAGGGTTAAAGATGGTAACGGGGTTGAAGAGACAAATACATCTTAACTTCTCCTTGCTTCTTTTGTAAGCTACTCTCCACTTTCTATGCTTCAGCCGCTGTTGTCTTTCACTTAACTCATTGATTCCTTTCTTTTTCCCTATCTCAAAATTTTTTCTCCATCTCTGGTGTTCATTCTGCAGGTATTTCTCCCTTTGTTTTAGGATCAGCATTTAGGCGTGCCGCGTGCACGATACACATAAAAGTCTGTAGATGTTTAAATTGATATCATTAAATCAAATATTCTTTCAGTGCAATTTACTTAACACTGAGATGTGAAAGTCTAGGCAGAACACACATATGCACACACAGCTTTAACATGGACATTACTACATTTAACATATGCATGTGGTATAAGACTCTTGATCAAATATAATAATTCATTTAAATTACTGAATAACTTCAAAACCAAAGTGTTAAAAACACAACCCCATCACAATCTCACAACCCCGTTATGATCGAATAAGTAACAGGGTTGAGTGTGACGGGGTTGTGATTTTTTGCTCAAAATGGCCACTGCTCTAAATGTAGTGAATAACAGGAGAGCACAAGGCATGCATGATATTAAGAAATGATGTATATTGCTGAAATAAAAAGATCATTTTCACAAGTAATAGATTTCTATCTTTATTTGATGTAATGGGGTTGAGTCGTTAAGCTTGACAACCACAATATCACCAGCAGATTGTGCCAAACGAGCACTAAGCTTCACCCTCTTTGAATTGAAAGTGGGTCTTCCCACACTCTCAAAACACTTAAATATTTTTAATATATGTTCATATTTTACAATAAAATGTAATTGTTTCTATAAAAATGTGAAAAATGTGCGGAAAAAAATGCTTCCAGAACCAGTGCCGCTGAAAAAGAGGGTAGCCACTGTTATACTCTATTCAAGGCTGTTATAGATTATAATTGAGAAAAAAAAAAGTTTGATCACTTACAATGTGTAACATGGCATAAGTATTTGATTCTAAATGGTCAACAGCAGCACTGACCGATCAAATATTTTTGCATAATGGCCACTAAACTGTACAGTTCATCATTGTTCAAGGCAACATACCATCCCTCTTATAACTCATTGCATTGTTGGGGGTTTATTTTGTGACAGTATACTGAATGCTAAATTAATACTTTTATTCAGCAAAGAGACATTGAATTTGTTCAAAAGTGACATTAAAACAATTTCTAATGTTACAACAGATTTTGATTTCAAATAAATGCTGTTCCTTTGAACATTGTATTCATCAAAGACTCCTTAAAAAAATCACGGTTATTACAAAAGTATTAAGCAGCACAACCTTTTCCAACATTGATAATAAGAAATGTTTCTTGAGCACAACATTAGCATATTAGAATGATTTCTGAACGATCATGTGACACTTAAGTCTGGTGTAATGATGCTGAAAATTCAGCCTTCACAGGAATAAATTACATTTTAAAATCAACTCAAACTGAAAAAAAAAAAAGTTGTTAATAAATTATACTATTTTACACAATGTTATTTTTTTATTTTTTTTATCAAATAAATGCAGCCTTGGTCAGCATAAGAACAATAAATAAAAAATATATTGATGTGAGCACTACTTTGTAGATAACTATTGCTGAGTATTTATTTATTTGTTCGTTCGTTCGTTCGTGCGTGCATTCGTTCATTCATTCATTCCTTCAAAAAATAAAAATATAAATACAAAATCTCATTCATATTTACATTAAATACCACCTATAAAAACTAGAATGCTCCATAATTGTTGTTATGCAAAGACATAACCCCCCCCCCAACACTGCACATTTTGTATGTCTCCCTTATCTGACACCCATTTCAGGTCCTGGAGTTTCTTTTAATGAGCTAATGAGTTGAATCAGGTGCGTTTGATTAGGGAGACACACAAAATGTGCAGTGCTGGGGGGCGCCCAGGACCAGGGTTGAGAAACACTGATCTAATTGAACCTTCCTAACCTGATTCACTAAATTTAATCAGACTACAAAAAGCTTCATATGAGTGGACAGCTTATAATTATCAGTTTATAGAAGTTTTCTGTATTTACTGGTTCTTTTTTTTTTTTTTTGGTATCTCGTCATCTTGTCATGCAAAGTTTTGTTTGTTTATCTCCACCAATGTCATGATATTTTTCTTTTGAATTGCTAGAAAAACAATTTTTTTGTCTGGAGACTGGTGTAGTTATGGCATCTACCAGTTTGGCTTAACTGGCTAATGCTTACCAGCCAAAACTTTATGCCAACTACCAATAGCAAGTAGCAAGCTGCTAGCAAATAGCAAGTTTGCCAGTTAGCAATTTAGTCTAAAGACGATTCAAAATGTCCCAATTCACGTTATATAATACAACCACCCGTGTGGTACTATAGATGTGAGCACCACATGAAACAAGCGTAGCAAATGTGTTTTCATCTGTACATATCCAAACGTATGTCACTAATCTTGTTACAGACCCTACTGAATTTCCGCTCTTTGAAAAAGGAGGAATATACTGAAGAGGACACAGTTGTGTTCAAGGAATTTCACTCCTGAATGCCTATTGAATGATTGATTGATTGAACATCCTGTTTGACATAGAAATACACACATACATATTATGGAAGTGACAATTAAAGAAACTCATATCCTTGTTCTATCACTGAATCAGACGTTTCATGATAACAGATCACGATAAACTGGATAAAGTCATGACATCAATAGAGAACTTCACGACATCAGCACATTTGCAGAACAATGTGAGATTGTGCCACGAACTAGTGAGAAAGTGCTCGCAATCAGAAATCTCGAACAATCAGAGAACAAGCAGTCAGTTTACATTTCTCACTGAGGGAAACCCAGATAGAATAAATCTTGAATAGACAAAAAAAAAAAAAAAAAGTGGTAGTGGTAAGTAAATCAATATGGCATATTCTTGCGTTTGACCCAGTCCGCCTTGAGGGCTTTCTGGGCCTGAAGCTTAAATATCCACTAATGGAAGCTTGTGTAGATCTAATCACGCCTGTAATTGAAGTTAACTTTGAAGCTCTCAGTCTTGAGGAATATTTAAAGACAGGAGAGAGGGACTGTAACTCAATATGGCGCACTGGAGACCCGGCTATTCATCATGCATCAATAATAAATGAACGCTCCTCGCATAATTCTGCTCACGGTGTTTCTTTTTGTTTTGAATATTTCTATCTCCTGCATGCTTCATGTTCTTGTGGTAGATATGCCATTCAGTCTCATTCAATTTTAGTTCTGTTGCACCATTGATAAGACAGATCAGTCTCAAAGCAACTTTACAAAGATCAGTACTTTGAACGCTCCAGTGACAAAACACAATTTATGTGGTATAGATGTGAACATGTAGGTATATCAGGGTTTGGACAGTGCTGATGTTAAAAAAAGAGGGCCTACCTGGGCATTATGCTCTCTCTTTGATTCAGTGATGTATACTAGACCAGGGGTCTATGAACTGCAGGATCTGCAAACATGAATGAATGAATGAATGCATGCATGTATCAAACCTGAGTAGTTTTAGTCCTGTTATGTGTTTTCAAGGGTGTTCTGTGGTGTTTTTGAGGGTGTTATTGGTGGTTGCTTACCCACCCCAAGCCTCTATGATACTCTGCTTCCTAGATACTGTAGGATTCAGCTGAATGTGTCATTTAACATAAAATTTATTTATAAACAATTCATATTAAATGCATTCTGCTTCTGTTTCATAACAAGGTAATAATGGTGGTATTTTGGCGCAATTTTGTTGCAAAGTTATATATGTTTTTTTTAAATGCAGGAACTATGGAAGCTCATAAAAATGCTTGGGTAAATCATAAAGATTATAATATAAAAATTGAAAATTTGACATATTAAGGCAAAATTGTGAGGAAAAAAATTGAGATAAAAATAAATCAATAAAAATGATATGTCATAATTACACCATAGCATATTGAAAATTATGACTTAATGATAATTCTGACATAAAAGGTCAAAATTATGTCATAAAAAGGATGAAACGTCTCGGTTACGTATGTAACCCTCGTTCCCTGAAGGAGGGAACGGAGACGTCACGTCGGAGGACCGACGAAATTGGGATCTCGCTTAGAGGGACCAATCTACTTCGAGTGTAAACTAAACGAGCCAATGCACATTGGCATGCGATTATTGCATCCAGCTGCTGCTGATCACAGCGTGAGTATAAGTAGGCAGCAGGTGCAGCGCATATTCAGGTTTTCGCTGAGGAGCCGAGCCGGTGAACCGGCCGCTCAGCGGTGGTACAGGAGCTGTGGCACGAGAGGCAGCGATCGTGACCATCACCCAGCGCCAGGTAACGACCGCATCCAGAACGCCCGGGTGATACGTTGTCTATAGCAAGATCCACATCGTCTTTATAAAGACGTAACGTCAAGTTTGCCAAGCAACGTCGTCTTTAGAAAGACGCACCTGAATTTGCTCTTTTAGGGGAAAAAGCTCTTTTAGCGTGCTGAGGCGCACAGGGGAGATGATCATTTGCAACACAATCAGGAGATAGTGCAGCCTGATGTGTGCAACCCACTCGACATGGGAAACCACCACCGCTGAAGCGCCGTCCGCCAACACGAAGAGCTCTCCAAGAGCGTGCTGAACTCGTTCAGTCTTCTCTCCGTAGAGTAGTCAGGAGCGGAACGATGTGATCGCTCGGCTCCGAAGCGAAAAGCTGAATATGCGCTGCACCTGCTGCCTATTTATACTCACGCTGTGATCAGCAGCAGCTGGATGCAATAATCGCATGCCAATGTGCATTGGCTCGTTTAGTTTACACTCGAAGTAGATTGGTCCCTCTAAGCGAGATCCCAATTTCGTCGGTCCTCCGACGTGACGTCGAGAGTGACCGACTGAAAGGGAACTATGACATAGTCATAATTTTAAGATAAAGTCTAAGTTACGAGATAAAAAGTCAAAATTTTACATAAGTTGTAATTATGACCAAAGGTCAAAAATCGGACATAAAAAGTTGACAAATCGACATTACAGTATGCGAAAAGTTGAAATTGACAAATTTGAAAATTTAAAGACAACTTTGTATGTCATAATAGTTTTTTTATGTTATAGCTATGACTTACCTAACAATGTTGGCTTTTATGTCATAATGACTTTTTATCTAATAATTTAGACTTTTTGTTTAGTCTCTCACAATTTTGACTTTTCTATCATAATTTTGATTTACCAAAGCATGTTTGTTTTTTCTTATGTGGCAGCAATTGTCTTTTATAGCTATCAGACTTCAAAAGACATTTAAAATCACATATAATTGTTGTATTAAAGAATTTGACGTTATTGTAGCCTATATTGTTGACTAAAAACATACAATATTGCCAAATGATTGAGCAATGACATAACTCTAATGACATGTTTGCTCCTAGCACTGTTTAGTGTTAGCAGAGCGACTATGTTAGCTCGGTTAGCTCTGTTTACGGTATTAGCAGCAAGTGATTGATGGCGCAGGCTGTTGCGGAGCGCGGCGTGAGTTGTAGAGGCTCCTGATATGGATGCCTCAGATGCTCTGAGATCTCCTGTATGTCAGATCCCGATAATGCTTTACTGAGCGTGCTACACTCAGGACTGCAGCCGCCCGCTGGCCATCTGCAGCCAATTCACCGTTTTATTACAAACAACACAGCGTTTTCGCTCCAACCTGCTGCGAATGCCCTTTCTACGTTCGTGGGGTTCCATCACGGATTTCGCTGTGATGATTTGGAACATGTTAGAAGACTGGCTTGTGGTCAGTCGGTGAACTCGAGGAAGTGGTCAGCGGTGCTAATGAATGTTTCGTGATAATACCAGAAGAAAAATTTGACCATTCCGCCCATCCCTGGCCGCTGTCTCCAGTTTCAGCGCATCGATGAATTACCCCTCTCCACAACTCTCTCTTTACTTATCAGCTTTCTCTCCCCCCCGCACTCGTTCTTTTATCAGTCCATTTTATCTCTTCTATCTGTGCCATTTCTCTCTCGCGCCCATGCACCGCTTGCCGCTGTGATGTCATGGGACTGTCTGTCGCCGGGCCGACGGCTAGGTTGCCGTGGGACTGCTTTCCTCCCCTCCATCACTCTGACTTTCTCCCTTTAGATCAGATTGATGCTGGTGACTCACTAGGCATTCATTCCAGAAGAAGTACTGTACTGTACACATACAAACACACACTCAGCGGCCAAAAATGCAGTGACGCCTGCGATGTCACGCCTCATTTAGCCATCAGGTCTCGATCAGAGATGCACAACACGACTGGCACATTCCAAGCAGTCAAAAGTACAAGCGAATGCAGACATCTGATCAATTTGTAACAATGCAAGCCGATTCCACACATACCGCAAAACACTTTCACTCAAACCCACTGACTTTGTGTGTTTTGACTGACCCCAAGGTCTCAGTCGACCTCTCGAATTCTTTACGCATGTCTTTATTTCCGCAGCTTAAGCGTTCTCGACTGTGTGATCTATGGTGTTGCTTTAAAAAAAAATGCTCATCGCCATTCTCACTTTAAATCGGAACACACTTGAGCCTCTCTGCTGGGCTTTTAAGAATAAATGAATGCATTTGTCTGGATTTTTGTGAAGTACTTTTAAAAGAGGATTCTGCTCTTCAGATTAAAAAAAAAAAAAAGATCCTTAGCCGAGAACATTGCTGAGATACAGTGCACAATGCTTCTGTATTCATTAATTCTTATCTTTTAGAAGACATATACCTATCCATTTTACATACATTTTCTAGCTCCAAGGCTTAGAGAATGGATCCAGATTGACAAAAGTTGGATAGTTGGTGTGTAATTATTATGATATTAAAAAACGTAGAGTAGTGCATTTTTGGAGAATGTTTGGGTGGTGTTACCTATGCAAAAGTTGTGGGTATAGCTTCCAGGGTGTTGCTTGGTGGGTACTACATTGACCCTGTGATAAACGACCACATCGAAGTCTCTATGATATTTAGGTATTTCATTAATCCCACCGGTCACAATAGTGACCGTAAAAAAGGTTTTCATTTATAAAGCTCTAAAAATCTTACTGACTGATATTTTAGTGCACTTCCTGCAAATATGGAAAAAATAAAGGGTCTCAATGAAATATGTGCAGTTTCACATGATTAGTGCAAATTGTCACATGACCAGAGCCGTTTATTCCCAGTTTGCACCTTGAGAAGATGATAACTGCATCAAAGTTCCAAAACAAAAGGCTAGTAAAGTATGTTAACATAAAGATATAACAAAGTTTGTTGGTACACATTATCTTTAAGGTGTCTAGTATTAATATATGAATTCACATGTATTCAGTTTTGTTGAGTGTGGTCATAGAATGAGTAAACATGTTGATGGTCACAATAGTGACCGGTGGGATAACAGTGAACTTATGTTTACAATAGAAATCCAATTGCAGTTGCTAGTGAAAATTACACTAAAATGCTGCAATGACAAAATATTGCACTAAATAAAAAATGCAAATGTTACAAAAAATTTACAATATTGATGTTGTAATACTGGTAGCACTAATATAAAAATTTGATGTTATATTTTACAAAAAATTAACAATTTTGAAATGCGTTGATGGTTGAATTTTTTTATTTTTTTATCTCAGTGTTCCTATCAATGTTGCATAATGTTTTTTTTAATGCAAAATAATAATAACCCTAGAATGTGATCAAACAGTTTAAAATAGCTGGGCTAAGATATATAACAATTTTTATGACTGCAGAAATATGTTAATTCAGTACTCACCTTATCCCACCGACCATAAAACACAATTTTTCACACACTTTTCCCAAAAAAAAAAAATATATATATTATTAATTATTTCAAAGTGTTACTAATGACACATCTTGCTAGTGAAAATTACACTAAAATGCTGCAATGACAAAATATTGCACTAAATAAAAAATGCAAATGTTACAAAAAATTTACAATATTGATGTTGTAATACTGGTAGCACTAATATAAAAATTTGATGTTATATTTTACAAAAAATTAACAATTTTGAAATGCGTTGATGGTTGAATTTTTTTATTTTTTTATCTCAGTGTTCCTATCAATGTTGCATAATGTTTTTTTTAATGCAAAATAATAATAACCCTAGAATGTGATCAAACAGTTTAAAATAGCTGGGCTAAGATATATAACAATTTTTATGACTGCAGAAATATGTTAATTCAGTACTCACCTTATCCCACCGACCATAAAACACAATTTTTCACACACTTTTCCCAAAAAAAAAAAAAAAAATATTATTAATTATTTCAAAGTGTTACTAATGACACATCATTTGGATATTTTCATGTCTGGGAAAAAAATTGGGATTAAACGGGTTAACAGTTGGACAGTTTGAGTCTAGGAGAACAGTACATATATATATATATATTTTGATAATTAATCCTGACTTTCTCTGTTTAATGTGTCCCCCCCCCACCCAAATCATGTTACGATTAATGACATTCGCATTGATGTTTGTATAATATTTACTAAAGTCTTAGTTGGAAAACCAAGTTTTCTTTTTAAGTAAGTGTACCTTAAAATCTGAAACTAATTTCTGCTGAAAAATGAAATAAATAATAATAATAATAATAATAACAATACACTATGTATATGGTGTACTTTCAAGATCCAGATTTACTCTGGACATCAAGCAGCAAATCATTTTCTTCAATGTTTTTATGTCAAACTTCCACAAAGCATATTATTAATGTATAATGTATGTCTAAGAATACATATAACATAAATATATAATAGGATAAGAACACTAATATCCCTAAAATAAGATCATTCAATTGTGTAACACAATGGGTCTTGTTTTCAAAATATTTTAAATACTTTTTTAATTATTATTATTATTATTATTTATTACATTTATTTTTAACGTACGCATCCTCAAATAGTTTCTCCCCTTTTATTTTATTTTTTAAGGATAAATTAATATACAGTTATTGCTTCCCCCCCCCCCTTTTTTTTAAGGATGTTAAGGATGATATAGTGAAGCAATATCTCTCTAAGCAATATACTCTAAGCAAAATACAGATTAAGAAAAAATATTTTAGCATTGATCATTGTAATATGGGTCATATTTTACTATTTGCATTTATCATTGTTGTTACTTATTTATTTTTCAAAACTGTACCTGACTCTATCAGGATAGTCCTGTGACCCATTTGTAGGTCGTGACCTACAAGTTGAGAACCACTTTCATTTACTTTTCCTTATTTAACACTGATCATCCAAAATTCACTTTCCCCCTTCTGTCTGAGATGATCTAATTGATATAATGAATTGGATTATCTAATCGCAGAGATCGGGGCGGATCCCCCACCCAGCTTTTATCTGTACACGGCTTCCTGAGCTGCTTACTTACCACCTGCAAAGCATCATGGGGTACGGACGGAGGCAGCTTTCTCTTACTTGACACAAATCGTAATGGGTGATGTCCCTCCTCAACCCTACTTCAATTTGCAATTCCTGGTGGAAATGTAGTGATAAGTTTCTTTTTCTCTGTAATTAATTTGTTAATAATGTTCAGGGTTTACACTCTGACAAGATAAATAAATAAAAAAATAATAAATAAATATTCAATCAAATTAATTTATCAGCTGAAAGATGTTGTAATATTTTCTTTTCATTTTTCATTGTTAAAAAAGTCACAAAATGAATATTTCCCACTAGACAGATGTCTTTGTAGCAATAAATATTATTATTGTTATTATTGTGGGCCTTCTTTAAACATGGTATCCTGATTATTTTTTTCAGAAGGTTAAAGACTGTAATCTGTTGTGAACTGTTTGTTGGGTTGAGAAACACTGCCATCCAGTGGAATTTAGATAAAACGTTGTTTTAACAAGTTTTTCCAACAATTTTCAAGGCCCTCCAGAGGAAGCGAGCTAACACATATGGATTTATTTTATTCATTTTAAATTAATTATTTATTTGAGAAAGGAATAAGCTAACACGTATTGCCGTTATGAAAATAATTGTATGTATTTTAAATCCTATTTACAGGTGAATTCAATTCAAAAGTGAACATTATTATGTATGCCCTACTTACTCCGAATGCAACAGTGAGAATTATGAAATAACTATGTGAATAACTGTATAAGAAATAACTATATGTTACCTTTACAATTTAGTAGCACAATTATTTGTTCTGACTGTTAATATTCTAGTGCTAAATAGATAGCCTACAATAATATCATGTTTATCTGTAGATCAGTGGGATATATGTATGTGTATATACCCCTCACAGTCAATGTGCTGCTTGTATAACAGTATAGATTTACTGTCCTCTGAAAATAACTTAAATAACATACAGCCATTATTGTCAAAATAGCTAGCAACAAAATTGAGTATACCCTAAGTCAAGGTTCCTCAAATCCTGCCCTGGAGGGCCAATGCGCTGCAGAGTTTTGCTCCAACCCTGATCAAACTCATCTCGTGGGCCAGATTTGAGGATCCCTGCCGTAAGTAAACATGTCAAAACTGTGTCCAAAGTGTCAATATTTTGTGTGCAATTCTCCACCTTCCGCTTGAGGATGCCCCACGGATGCTCAGTATAGGGTTCAGGTCTGGAGACATACTTGGCCACTAAATCACCTTCGCCTTCAGCTTCCTCAGCAAGGCAGTTGTCATGTTGGCGGTATGTTTGGGGTCGTTGTCATGTTGGGAAACTGCCATTTGGTCCAGTTTCTGAAGGGAGGGCATCATGTTCTGCTTCAGAATGTCACAGTATATGTTGGAATATGTTATATATATGTTTCCCCTCAATGAAGCAGCAGCTCTCCAGTACCAGCAGCACTCATGCAGCCCTAGACCATGATGCTACCACCACCATGCTTGACTGTAGGCAAGACACAGTTTTCTTGGTACTCCTCACCAGGGCATCTCCACACATGCTGGACACCATCTGAGCCAAACAAGTTAATCTTAGTCTCATCAGACCACAGGACATGGTTCCAGAAATTCATGCTCTTGGGCAGGTTAGTTTCAGCAAACTGTTTGCGGGCTTTCTTGTGAGCCAGCTTCAGAAGAGGCTTCCTTCTGGGACGACGGCTATGACAACCGACTTGTTGCAGTGTGTGGCGCATGGTCTGAGCTCTGACAAGCTGACCTTCCGCTTCTGCAACCTCTAAAGCAATGCTGGCAGCACTCTTGCATCTGTTTTTTTAACCCAGCTTCTGCACCTGACGCACAGCATGAGGACTCAACTTCATTGATCGACACTTGCGTGGCCTGTTCCGAGTGGAATATATCTTTGAAAACCTCTGTATGACACTAGCCCCTGTACTGTAACTCAGTTTCAGGGTGTTACCGATCTTCTTATAGCCTAGGCCATCTTTGTCGAGAGCAACAATTCTAATTCTCAAATCCTCAGAGAGTTCTTTGCCATGAAGTGCCATGTTGAACATCCAGTGGTCAATATGAGAGAATTGTACTCAAAGCACTACATTTGAACTGCTCTAATACAAGATACACACATTTGTATGGTCCTGTCAAGCAGACAAAAACATGAACATGATGAATAGGACATGTGGCTTTGCATGGTTAAACGATGTACAGCTGTTATCACTTGCTGTGTACTCTTGTTTGTTGTCAGCTATTTTGACAATAATGGCTGTATGTTATTTTCAGAGGACAGTAAATCTATACTGCGATACAAGCAGTACATTGACTACTCTAAAATATATCCAAGTTCAAGTTTCATTTCTATAGTTTTGTCCCTTAAGAAGATATACTAAAATGGTTGCTGAAATGTGAGGGTTGTACTCACTTTTGTGAGATATTATCTATATGTATTATTGAGATATTATTGTGACGAGAGGGGCGGGTCATGCTCTTGGGCAGGTTAGTTTCAGCAAACTGTTTGCGGGCTTTCTTGTGAGCCAGCTTCAGAAGAGGCTTCCTTCTGGGACGACGGCTATGACAACCGACTTGTTGCAGTGTGTGGCGCATGGTCTGAGCTCTGACAAGCTGACCTTCCGCTTCTGCAACCTCTAAAGCAATGCTGGCAGCACTCTTGCATCTGTTTTTTTAACCCAGCTTCTGCACCTGACGCACAGCATGAGGACTCAACTTCATTGATCGACACTTGCGTGGCCTGTTCCGAGTGGAATATATCTTTGAAAACCTCTGTATGACACTAGCCCCTGTACTGTAACTCAGTTTCAGGGTGTTACCGATCTTCTTATAGCCTAGGCCATCTTTGTCGAGAGCAACAATTCTAATTCTCAAATCCTCAGAGAGTTCTTTGCCATGAAGTGCCATGTTGAACATCCAGTGGTCAATATGAGAGAATTGTACTCAAAGCACTACATTTGAACTGCTCTAATACAAGATACACACATTTGTATGGTCCTGTCAAGCAGACAAAAACATGAACATGATGAATAGGACATGTGGCTTTGCATGGTTAAACGATGTACAGCTGTTATCACTTGCTGTGTACTCCTGTTTGTTGTCAGCTATTTTGACAATAATGGCTGTATGTTATTTTCAGAGGACAGTAAATCTATACTGCGATACAAGCAGTACATTGACTACTCTAAAATATATCCAAGTTCAAGTTGCATTTCTATAGTTTTGTCCCTTAAGAAGATATACTAAAATGGTTGCTGAAATGTGAGGGTTGTACTCACTTTTGTGAGATATTATCTATATGTATTATTGAGATATTATTGTGACGAGAGGGGCGGGGCCGAGAGCCGTGGGAACAGAGCGAGGCCGGTGGAGTAAGTGATAATGCACGACACCTGCGCCACTCACCGGTCTCGAGTCCCACGGAGGAGCTCCGGAAGGATAAAAGGAGGAGTGACGACAGTGCAAGATGAGAGAGGACCAGGCCTGGACTTTATTTTGTGTTTTGTTTAAAAACGTATATTTTTCTTATTATATAAGTTTAAGTGCGAGCTGGTAATTTTTCATCTTTTTCTGGATGTTTATTGGAAGAATGTGTGGATAGTGGATTGCTGCCAACTGCTAAGCATGCATCCTCAAAAGAAATTGGTAAAGGCTCCGGTGCATATTTGTGTTTGCGCTCTGGAGAGCGTCACAAGTTTTTATTAACAATGTGTCTGTAGCGTTGAGCAATGTAGCCAATCACAGAAATATCGGTTGATGTCTTGAACACCTCAGATTGGCCATTCAGTTCAGTCACCGTTTTTTGCACGCTCTCATTGTAACAAGGTGTGTAGACGATGCAAATGAAAGTTAATTGTGAAGCGTGGCTTCATTGATTATAACGGAACCTTGTGAGATCGCGATGAACTGAGGTGAAAGAGCTTTTTAGTGATTGTAAAGGAAGCCCTCTTTCTATATAATCCATTCAGAATTTGAATAAAAGTATTGTTTTTCATGCTGCATGGCCACATACCCTGTACATGCAGCAGAGTTTCGGGATTGACATAAATCCTTCATATAAATGTGGGATTCACTTTCAAACTAGCAATGACTAACATAATGACTATATAGCAATGGATGGAATTGGGAGAAAAATGTTAATTGTCAAAATAGATGTGCATTAAGCAATGTAAATGCAGACTAATAGCCTAGATTGATAGAAAATATAAAATTTTCATATCAAAATGTTTTTGAAATGCGGTTGCAATTATTTATAAAAGTAATGATTAGTAAATCTTAAAATTATCTTGCTGTGCATTGCTATTCTTGTGGTGAAAACAACAAGACCCGCCGTGGAAATTCTCACTGTAAGTTAAACTCAAAAGTTGGCATCGCTGGTGGATTGTTGGCCTGATGTATTTTTTTTTTAATTTGATGGCATTTAAACATACAATTTAAAAACTGGATTAACTAAAAAAAAAAAAAAAGGAAATAAAAAGTTACATTAGTAAGTGTATATAAGTAAATCACATTTCAAATAGCCAATGAATATAATTTAAAATGTATTTAATTTCTAACTTTTTAAAATCATATTCACAAGTAAACACGCTATGCTATTCTCATGACCAACCATATATGACTCTGTTCATCTTGATATATACCCTCTATTATCTGAGATTATCCCCTTTATTAGCAATTTTTTACACACACATATGCACAATGGAACTGGTGTCAAAAAAATAAATAAATGTGATGCTGCATCCAAGCCGCTAGATGTCAGTATAAGACTAATGTTGTATAAACCTGTAAGATATTCCAAAATATTACTAAATACTTTCCAGTTTTTGCATTAATTTTCAGTGTCTGATATGAGTAATGTCACATACATACATACATAGATTAAATATAGATTCAGTATATATATATAAAAAAAAAATTTTTTTTTTTTACTCTGACTTAAAGGCTGAATGTTAGAAATGCACTTGAATATCAAATAATAGTGGCAGTGTATTTGAGTACAGATTATACCATCCACAATGCACTTTAAATGGCCCAATGCACCCAATTCAGTGCGTGTTTGTATGTATATATATATATATATACACACACACACACACGTCTGGTCAGCTATCCTTGTGGGGACTCTCCATAGGCGCAATGGTTTTTATACTGTACAGACCGTATATTCTATTGCCCTACACCAACCCTACCCCTAAACCTACCCCTTACAGGAAACTTTCTGCATTTTTAGATTTTCAAAAAACTTAATTCTGTATGATTTATAAGCTTTTGTACCCGTAGGGACCACAATTTAGGTCCCCACCGTGACACGAGTCCCCATGAGTCTGTGTGTAGTCAGGTTTAAGTCCCCACCAGGATATATAAACCAGTACACACACACACACACACACACACTGAATTTGGTGCATTGGGCCATTTAAATGTGTATATATTACAAACAAAATAAACATCAAAATACATATCTGGGTGAAAGCACCATAACAGACCATTAACCTTGATGAACCAGTTTTATTGTTGAATAAATTAATGAGACATTAATAATTTGATTATTAATGTAAAGAATAGCTTAAAATGTTTAATTAATGGCATGATTGAGCAGAAGATGGACGCAACTGTGCTTGTCTTTTTTTTTTTTTTTATTGCCAATATTGTAATAGCTGTAACAACTGATGTGAAATACAATGTGCACTGTTTTTCTGCTGTCCTATGTATTAAAATGCATTGCAATTTGTTTTAAGACAATTATCACATTTTTGTTTTTCATTTCACCAAATAGTATTTCTTATATATTAGTTATTTTATTTTAAATAATATACCAAAATATACCAACCCTGTATAGAGTGCCAATCACGTCAGTGAATGCAAATGTCAACCTGTACAGAAATAAGGTGAATGATGACACTCCAGATCATAACACTGATTTTCCATTTTTGGGACTAGCCAATCCATCATTCAAGACCACAGCCTGTTTGGGTGCAAACTGCTTTGCCCCCTGCCTTCTGAGAAGTGGAGCCACACTCCACTCAAACATTACATTACATATTAATGTATACTTTTTTTATTTTATATTTACACACTATTATTGTTTCTACAAATTCCTAATTCTATTTCTAGTATTATATAGTTGTTTGAGAATCTAGCCAACACCTATTCAAACCCTAACACTTTTCAAAACAATATAAAATGCAAATAATAATAATAAGAAGAAGAAATACAAAAAATTACAAAGGGCATGCACATTAAAAGTGGTCCAAGTGTCTCAAACCATATAGCCTTGTGTATGGAACAGACAAAAGAAGTTGACATGGAAGCCACAGTTATCAATGAATAAAAACGTTTGGTCTAGCACACAAATACAATGAGCTACTTTAGTAGTGCTTTGTCATTTTTAGTTCTTCTTTAAATAATTTAAAAACATCCATTTAGATTTTGGGTTCTGATGCACCTGCAATTTGATTGTTTACTTTGCCTGGAAACCTGTTGAAACATGCTGCTTTGTAAACAAAGGCTTGCATGAAGTGCTAATTGTGTCTGGCATCAAACATTGGCAATCAGACTAATGTAATTGTGATTCACCTTTGCAGCTGTTTTTGTAGACCAATATGCTGCAACTTTGCTTCTGAAAAGCATGGCTGACACCTAATGATTTTAATGATCTACACTGGTTGACTATTAGCATTTCCCATTTTTTTCAATAAACCACATGATAGTTAGTACCAGTCATGATGGGCTGCACGCCTGTTTTGATAAGGTCGTGGACAGAACTTAAATAACTAATTAACTAACCATTTAATTTTATTTATAATAACAAAATAAATGGACAAAGATTTACAATAGAAAATGAAAATGTGTTTTGTTGTTGAGTCAAAGGTTTTGTTTTGAATCAAACTTTATGGTATTTTTGCCTAAATTAATATGTCACTTGTAAGAATCATGCCATTGTTGTGATATGTCCTTATCATTAAGCTATGGACAAAACTACAGATGCATTTATGAGAAGAGAATAGGCATTGGGACTAAACATGGTCTGTGCCAAACACAAAGTGTTTTGTGCAGTCAATTATGGCTGCCAAGAGCATAACTCCATGAAATCCAAAACATTTAGAAACTGAACACTATACAGTATGTGCAGTTTAACCTTTGCTTGTTTGGGTTGAGAAATGGTGGCTTAAATTCTTAAACTCTCAGTCTATTCCAACCATCATAAATTATACATTTGTAGGGTCAACACTCATGGCAGCTATACTGTTGTCTTTCCAAACAAAAGCGCCAAAAACATAATTGCTTAAAAGGCCCTTTAAAATTAATGTTTTATACCAGTTTGAGTTTTAAAAATAGAAATAATGAGCCTGGTAGTGGTGGTCTTTGATCTCCTCATGAAGCCAACACTCAGGAACTCTCCCAAAACAGATGCCATGCAGCAAAACAATACATTTTCTAATCTGAAGAGAAGATCTCTAAAAAAAAAAAACATTTGCTCAACTGTCCCTTGACCCATTCTTAAGTCCCCCTTCTTCCCTCCTGGGCATATAGCCCGGGTCACTGAAAGTTGGTTAAGAGCTCAAGTTACTATACTCGCATATTGTGGTTTTATATCTTAAGTTATGATTTTAACATTTTCATGTTTAGTATAATTTAAAATAGCCTCTGAAAAGCATGGCTGACACCTAATGATTTTAATGATCTACACTGGTTGACTATTAGCATTTCCCATTTTTTTCAATAAACCACATGATAGTTAGTACCAGTCATGATGGGCTGCACGCCTGTTTTGATAAGGTCGTGGACAGAACTTAAATAACTAATTAACTAACCATTTAATTTTATTTATAATAACAAAATAAATGGACAAAGATTTACAATAGAAAATGAAAATGTGTTTTGTTGTTGAGTCAAAGGTTTTGTTTTGAATCAAACTTTATGGTATTTTTGCCTAAATTAATATGTCACTTGTAAGAATCATGCCATTGTTGTGATATGTCCTTATCATTAAGCTATGGACAAAACTACAGATGCATTTATGAGAAGAGAATAGGCATTGGGACTAAACATGGTCTGTGCCAAACACAAAGTGTTTTGTGCAGTCAATTATGGCTGCCAAGAGCATAACTCCATGAAATCCAAAACATTTAGAAACTGAACACTATACAGTATGTGCAGTTTAACCTTTGCTTGTTTGGGTTGAGAAATGGTGGCTTAAATTCTTAAACTCTCAGTCTATTCCAACCATCATAAATTATACATTTGTAGGGTCAACACTCATGGCAGCTATACTGTTGTCTTTCCAAACAAAAGCGCCAAAAACATAATTGCTTAAAAGGCCCTTTAAAATTAATGTTTTATACCAGTTTGAGTTTTAAAAATAGAAATAATGAGCCTGGTAGTGGTGGTCTTTGATCTCCTCATGAAGCCAACACTCAGGAACTCTCCCAAAACAGATGCCATGCAGCAAAACAATACATTTTCTAATCTGAAGAGAAGATCTCTAAAAAAAAAAAACATTTGCTCAACTGTCCCTTGACCCATTCTTAAGTCCCCCTTCTTCCCTCCTGGGCATATAGCCCGGGTCACTGAAAGTTGGTTAAGAGCTCAAGTTACTATACTCGCATATTGTGGTTTTATATCTTAAGTTATGATTTTAACATTTTCATGTTTAGTATAATTTAAAATAGCCGGGTTTCCATCCAAAGTTGCGAATTTAACTTATGCGCAAAATTTGAATATCGATTAAAACATTTGCGATCAAGCACTGTTTCCATCCAACGAGTCAAAGAGAACAAAATCATCACTTCCTGATAAACTGGCACTATACATCACTAAGAAAAGTAGGAGAAGCTACTGAATATAATAATTTTCCTATATAATAAATTACTTGCACCTCAGAACGAGCAGATGAAACACAATGAATGCGGATATTGTTTCGGAGGTGGATGCTGCTGTTTGGGAACGCAGTCGTTTAACAGTTCTGGGAAGCAATTATACAGAAATACTTTGATGACAGACTTTTCTCGGGCATTTCTGAATGACCATATAACAACATTTCGGATGCTGTGGAACCAGATCGGTCCGCTGGTTAGTCAGGATTTGCCATCCCATAGCGCAAAGTCGCATGATATTTTTGATGCGCTTGTAGGAATTTATTCGCAAAATGCATTTCCATCTCCCATTATTCATATTAACCCTTTTTCGTACAAGTCAAAAACCACCTCAAGCGAGCGTAAAAACTTTTTTGCGAATTAAGGCATTTTTATTCAAAATTCAGCGTTTCCATCACTTGATTCTGATGCAATTACTTCAAAATGCGCATAAAAGCAGGGTGATGGAAACCCAGATAATGTCTCCTTGCGATTGGTAAAATGGACTCTCAGAAGAATTTGTTCTGGTTTGGTTATATAAGGAAAGTGGCAAGACATTAATTTGGGATTCTGTAACCAGAAAACCCCACATGTAAATGATAACTGTTTGTGTGGAGCAGCATTTACCGTGAAGGAGCTGCTCTGAGATGCACATAACCTACAGGCATAATAATAAAAAATAAAACGCATATTAAACCCACAGCGCATGTATTTATTTAAGTCACAACCTTTGTGAATTCATGATAGCATTATGCTTTATTATGATTTTTAAATTGTTTTAATATTTTGTGCAGCCTTAGAAAAAATGTCTAATAATGCTTTTCATGGATTCTTATCCTTGGAATGCGCCACTTCCGGTATTTTGCAGGTTAGTCGACACAGGAAAAATGCAATTGAGGATTTTTTTATAATCAAGTACTCAAATTTAATCAAGGAATCATTACAGCCCTAGACTATTGTTTTTTTTAATACCTATAACCTTTACACTTGTCAAGAAGTGTTGCAAAGTTCAGACTGGAGTCAGTGTTGCATTATAGCCTCACATAATTTAGCTGTGAACCACTAAAGGTTCTGGTTTTGGGCCTCCTGTGGCAATAGATCATAAACAACATTAATCCTCTGTTAAGCAAATTAATCCATGTCATGGATTAAACAGTGTTTTGAAAGAAAAGCACAAAGACTTGTTTCGGAATCAACCATTGAAGCAGGTGCCTTTCACGCAAAATGGAACATTAATTGCATGACAGCACATTAAATCAAGAGCAGCCCCCATGGAGCAAAGTAACTGGAGTTAAGTGGTTTACTGAAAAACAAGTTGACAAATTTCTTTTGTTTGCAAGAGACACATTTTATAAACCGCCTCCCCTTTTATCAGTCCTTTGCAAATGTTCTGTACACATTTTTTTTCTTGAGTGAAATAGGATACTTAGTGAGGGGGATAATTGTGGGATGGACCTTTTATTTGTCCAAATGTAGGGTAGGAATTTATTCATTGGACCTTGAAAAGTGCTATCTACTGTTTATAACAGGATAAAAAAGAGGGCATTTTCCGAGATGGAGCCATTACATTTTGTTCAAAGATTGTGAAGACAAAAGTTTTTTTTCTCTTTATGTAACAAGCACAGTAAGATGCATCATGCATAGTAAGGAATATGTATTAATAAAGTAAATAAAGTCATAATGAAATACATTCTTTCATTTTTTAGTTTAGTTGTTAACTGCAGCTCAACAATGGCACTTATGCGTTCATTAGAGACAGCCATATACTATTTGTTGCCAATTCCACACATACAGAACAGTACAACAGCAAAATTATATAATCAGTATCCTATTGAGTCAGTGCAGATTCACATCTCTTTTGCATGGCAGAAAAATCTATCAATCAATCAGGGATCGGATCATGACACTTTGAATCGGATTGATTTGTGAGTTGCCTAAAGATTCCCACCCCTAATCCTAAGGAATTAAATTATTCTTGTCGCATAGTAGTTTGACATAAGGCTGGGGTGCACTACACAACTTCTAAAATCTGAACAGGTTTTAAAACATTAGGCATCATACACTTACCTACTTTGTAAATAGTCACAGAGGAAAAACTGGCCATCATACATTAAACAACTGAGGATCACACACTATTATAATTGAAAGTCGTTCCGATCACAGCAAACTTATGCAGAAATGTGTGCCTTGTTTCTAGGAAATGCATGACAAATTATGTGTTCTAAAATTGGCTGAAAATGTCAAACAAGTTTGATATCCTCCGACTGGATGAAAGCATAATCTGAAGCTGAAAAATTGAAGTTTTTGACCATCATACACTACATGATTTTTCTATTAAATCTTTCAACTCAAATATGCAGACTTGCTCCAACTTTTGGCTACAAGTCTCAGCTTCTCCAGACTGTAAACCGGGGCAAAAATTGTGTGATGAATTCCAGCCTTTACTGTACAATGGAATTTAATTTCAAAGCCTTAAACAAAAACTTGTTACAGAACGGTTAAGAGAAAAAGTGGGAATTTAATGTCAACATTGTACAAGGTCTGTGAACTGTGGATTGAGTACCAAGACACTAAAGCATAATGTGATTACCTATTTCATTCCCTCTCATGCTTCCCTGTGGCACCCCTACTTGGGAGTTCAGAACCTCAATGCCTCACTGTCATCATCTAAACTAACCTTTTCAATGGCAACGTGTCAAGAAGATTTGTTTTCAATGAGAGTTGGCCAAAAGGTCAGATACTTGATGACATCTGTGTGAATACACCTTAACAGCCACAGGTACTAATTCAGCGCAACAGAAATAAAGCACACACCATTATAAGATATTGAAAACCTGCCTCTCCCGTCTCATGATGTTATGCAGATATGTAATTCCAAACCAATGACTCCGTGAATACACCTCATAACTCTGCCTCACAACTTGAAATGAAGAATGAATCTGGGCAGGAAAATAAGTGTAGTATTTGAGCAGCTAAACCTCTCTGCCCACATCAAAATAACTGGGCATGCAGATTCATGCTTTAAAATGTAATAAATAAATAAAAAGCAAATAAAAAAATTAAACATAACAATAAATAAATAAATGCAATGCTGGTGGAAGCATCACAATGTTCAACATCCACACTCACTGTTGTACAGTAGAGGAACAATCTTCCAACCTCTACATGATCTGCTGTGACCGTTATCATTTATAACATAGGTCTTCAACCCTGCTCCTGGGGACCCACTGTCCTGCAAAGTTTATTTCCAACCTGCTTCAGCACACCTGGCCTGTGACTTTACAAGTGATCCCGAACACCTTGATTATCTGGTTCAGGTGTGTTTGTTTAGGGTTGGAGCTGAACTCTGCAGGACAGTGGGTCCCCAGGAGCAGGGTTGAAGACCTATGATTTATAAGGAATTTCTGATAAATGAACAAATGTTGCAAGTGAGAATGTAGCAAGGAAACCTCTTTAGCCCATTCTATTGACAGTTTTATAATGTAAACATGGTACTAATGTATTTAGCATCACACTTGCCAATGCATTGTGACATTCCAATCACTAGATGTCAGTATATCATAAAAAATGTCCCTACAGCATAATTATATGGTTTCTTTTCATTAGCGAACCTCTGATCGTTTGAACTCACATTAAATTTAAAATTCAAATCAGTCTGAATTCATTGAACCTCTTGCCAGCTCAGCTGAACTGGTGAATCATGCAGATTTAATAAGGGCTCATTTCCTTACACCCAATTCAATTTGTTTAATGAGCAAAGAGGTAACAGTGTCCTAATGAAAAAAAATCAGGATTTGACTATGGCAACCGGTGGCTATCGGAAAATCCACTCCTAAAGTGATATTGATTTTGTCTTTATTGATTCACTACCCCATTCTCCTGCAGCCATGCTAAAATCTCTCCAGCTCAGTGCAACAATTCAACAGCCTGCAGTTGATTGTTCAACACCTTGGCAAGAGTTGAGGTCAGGGAAGATGGTTGAGGAGGGAGGAAAAGCCCGAGTGAGAGAAAGGGGACATGGGAGGAGGAAATGAGGAAAGTCTGAGGAGCATTAATGAGCACATGCTCTTCAAAGCTATCTGCTCCTTTGAGACCTTCCTTAGGCCTGCTCCCTGTGGCATGTAAGTGTGTGTACAGATGCACACACACACAGTAAGAATGTCTTTAATAAGTGAGCCATTGATCCGACTCCCACCACCAGGCAATTAAGAGTCCAAAATCTCTAATAAGCTCCAATTGGCTGGCCGGCAATTACTGTGGCAATGGCTGGAAGAGTGAGCATGAGGCAGCTAGACTGATTGGTTTCACTGGCCCTAATGCGATTGCGGTTCGTACCTTGCCGACCGCTCCACGGGTGAGCCAAGTTTGAGCAGTAATGGGCGCCCGGCTACAGATATATCTCTGCAAGGCCTGATTGCACCCTGCTGTCAATAAACAGTCGCACCTTTAATGGGGACGAAAACTATGGGTGTGTGTGTACTTAAGGGTCAAGACAGTGTCATGGAATGCTCCCATTACACCAGGGGCATATGGATTCTCAGTAATGAGACAAAGGTAAGGTTTGGTGCTTTATGACAGTACAGAAACATTTAAGGCCTAGGTAGGTCTCCTGCCAGAGCAGGAAAACTTAATGTAAAGATATTCTTTCTTCCAAAATGTTTATCCAGACATGCTGTGTCCATAATGCTATAACATTGGTTGACTTTCCTGGTCTTGTGCAGGCTTTACCATGCCACTGTAAAAAAAAAATGAAGAAATTGTCTTATGGGTCTTTAGGACAGGGCTAGGCAACTTTAGCCCTGGAAGGCCACTGTCCTGCAGAGTTTAGCTCCAACCCTGATCAAATACACTCGAACCAGCTAATCAATGTATTCAAAATCACTAAAAAGCAACAGGCAGGTGTGATTGATTAGGGTTGGTGCAGGACAGTGGCCCTCCAGGACCAAAGTAGCAGAGCCCTGCTTTAGGAGTACAACAGTTCAACAGCACTGGGGCAGCACCCTCAAATAGACACCTTTGCACATTATCTACCCCTAAAAGGTGCATACTTGTGCCTTAGAGTAGTGATATGTACCCTTAAAATACAATGTACCTTTTAGGGGTAAATCAAGTATAAATTCCCTTTGATGATAATGTGTATCCCAGTGAAAAGCTGTTGTACCCCCTAAACTTTTTCTGTGATGTTACAAAACCAAGTATAAAATCAGACTATTTAAAGATGACAGGAACTCAAAATTGTCCCTATTTACTTTCTTTATACACATCCCTGGCTTATTGTGAACAACCGATCAGTGCATGTTTCATACATCACATTACATAAGTTGTTAACACTCTTTCATGTTGACTTCAAAGTCTCATAGAGCCTAATACTATTCTGCGTCTTTCCCAGAATAATTCCTGTTCTTATTCTGCCATAAACAAACTTTATTGATGCAGATTTTCATCTGCGGCTCTACTGTACCGTCTTGCTGTCGTGAGATCATACTGTTCTTGTACTGGAGGCATACTGAGACAGTCTGTACTGTGAAAGTTCCCAGATGCCTAGCAACAGCTACCAGCGCTCCCTTAGTCAGCTGCTTATAGTAATATCGACATAGCAACACATAGAGACTTTGAATAATCTTGTTAACCCTGTTGCAGTGGCTTTACCGGTAAAGCAGCAGTTGACATCACTTGCAGTGAGGTGGTTTTGGTAACATGAGAAAAGGATAACTGATCTTTGTTGCTTACATCATACTAAATATCAAGAGGTCAAGTTTTAGCTGGTTACCTTCTGCAGTTACTGTCATTCTTGCTGGTGGATTTGCAAGGCTCTTACAAGCATGAAATGCATTTATATTTTTCTGTCTGCTGCCTTTGACGTCATACCTCATGTACCGTCAGTATAGTTGCTAACGAAAAACTTGGGATCCTACACAATCCTGAGGTGCCTTAAAAGGCCGTTTTTGTAGCATTTTCCTTGAAATGTTAATGAGCTCTGCTGACCCCGCCCCTCTTTTCCAAGCTGCTCTCAGAGAGACTGTTTACTTTAGCCGCATTCATCGTGAAACTTGATGATTAGCACACTATTAGGAAAGGCGATTTGCAAAGATTATTTACAAAACATTATACTCAATTCTTCTGTAGATGAGGCTGGATCATGAATGATTCACGTGAACATAGACTTGTTTAGGTAGATCGGGGGAGCATTCCCTTCAGAAACAAATGTAATCCACTGCGAGTTCAGCGGCTCAGATGTCGGGAGTAAATGATGACTGCTATGTTCATTATTACATCCAACAACAGAACACCTCAATTGCTAAGGAGTCATTCTTGTCTACATCTGCTCCGACGGTGAAACAATGGCGGACTGATGACAGCTCACTCAGGGCAGGTCTAAGGTAAAACACCAGTCCAGTCTGTGCTGAAACGCTACTGTCAATCAAACTATCATGGGAGGGCCTGTTTTTGTGATGTCACACAGACAGGCATCTGAGATCGGCTCGATTTGAGAAAGGGGAAAACATTTAACACGATTAAAAAAAAAACACTGGATGGATTTTTATCATTATAGGGTGGTTGTGTACACACTGCCAACACACAATTCAGTTCAAACAACTTGTAAAAGTGCATGTAGCATCATATGACCCCTTTAAGGCAATTAATTGTAAGAATATCATGTTCTTGCGGCTCCAGAGTGATTAGTCACATTCAATGTTTCAGGAACGGAGTGGCTATTAGCATAGATGGCAGCATCTGGGTCACGTACACTTCTGGAGCTGCATGTGGCATGAGCAACAGCCACTGAGGTGTGTAGGAATGCTAATGGATTTGGAGTTTTTTTAACCTCCTTCATAAATATAATAACAAAGCCAAGCAGGTCCAATCCAAGTACAGTTGAGACTGGATCATCTATGCTCAATTGGGTCTTCAACCATTCACTTTACATAATTGTTGATTGCCTTGCCTGTAGAAACAAGTTGCACAAAGTCATAGTGCAGATGTTCTTGTATCACTTCTCCAGACATGTCTTCAAACACATTTTTGACCATATCCACTGTATATGTTCATTATTGTTAGACAATATACATGTCCCAATGCTGATATAAATGCAGAGGACTACACTGTCTTAACCAAGAGCACTGGTAATATAGGAACATCATAAATCCTTTCCATGGTTCTACTTGATTTACTATAAGGGAGCCACTAATTCCTGTCCTACAAATCTACAAAATGGCCCACACTGAGGTTTAAATCACCAAATTACAAAGGGACAATAAGACTTCACCCTCAGCTGCTAATCCGAGAGCCATGTTAATGTTTCAATTGTAATGTTGAAGGTTACCAGCAGGTTAGAATCAATTTTGTCTCGAGAGGTGGCCTATACAGTTTGAAAATCAAAAACATAAAGAACAAATCTGCTATACTCTACACTTACAGACACACCCTCTTGATATTTTCTGTAAATCCTTCACTTCTATTCATAACGGTATGCTCTTTATAGATCTTGGAAGTGTGTTAAAACATACATTTCTGGGATTCCAGCACTTTAGGTCAGATGGTTAAAAGTGCTTCTTAGAATACTTCTATTAACTTTCTGCAACTTCAAGCTGACTTAACTATTTTCATTCCGCCATTCTACATAAAAGTTGTGTACATATATGAACATTCCTTTCTTTCTATCCTTTTCCTCCAGTAACTTCTATACCTCCAGTCCCTGTATCTCGTTATATCTTTAGGTTTCATTTATCACCACACAACCAGGGCTGGTGGGCTTTCACCCTATATCACTATAGGTGCCATACACTTATCACAGGGACAATATGGTCCTGTCTCAAATGCCACCCTTAGCCCTTCCAGCCCTTTTCCGCATCACATAGACTGTTGGTTTTAGTCTACTGCACAGGTTTCACAAAATGGTGCATCAGAACGACAAAGCAGGCAGGCACCATTCTGAATGTTATAATGACAAATGAGGCATCCCGAGGCAGCTTAGTGGACTTCATCAGAGACCACAGGACAGCCAATCTACATAAATTGTGTGTGTGTATATATATATGTATATATATATATATAAGTTTTACCAGGGATGAACTGCTGAGTATTCAGTAGTACACACCACACAATCTTCTGCCGGTTTTTGATTACTGAGACGTTTTGCTGAGCATTGTAGTTGGTGGAGCAATGGCACTGTTCAAGCGTTTTAAGACACGCAAGTGTGGGAAGTGAACTGGCATGCTTGTTAAGCTCTGACGGAAAACCTGGCTGAATAAAGCCATTCCGGACAGCGCATCACATCTGCCGGGCTTCCTGCTGTTCAGAGCGGATCGCGATGCAGAATCAACATGGAAATCATGTGGCAGTGGAACATGCTTTTAAATTAACGAAGATTTAACAGCATTGCTGAAGATCTAGAAAGGCTTTTCATCAACTGTAAGCCGTTCTACTTGCCGCGGGAGTTTCCCTAGTTCATTCTCGTAAGTGTTTACAATCCTCCGCAAGCGTGCGTGAATGCAGCGTTACAACAGCTGGCTGATGAAATCACAGACAATAGAGCAACAATACCCGGACCCTGTTATAATCATTCTTGGTGACTTTAATAAAGCAAATCTCTTCAATGAACTAGCAAAATACAGACAGCATGTTACATGTCCTACCAGAGACAGTAATGTACTGGACCACCATTACACCACAATAAAGGATGCACATCACTCTGTCCCATGGGCAGCTTTGGGGCTCTCTGATCACTGTTTGTTTCATCTTATACTGACCTACAGTACAGGCAGAAACTGAAATAAGCAAAACCTGTAATAAGGACTCTAAAAAGGTGGACTAATGAAGCAGAGTGGGTGATGCAAAAAGGAGATCCAGTCAGACGAGTCGATGCAGATGAATTAAAGTTTATTTATAATTTCTTCCAATAATCATAATAATAAATTATCATTACTGAAACTGAAAAATATCATGTTTAATAACCATAATCAATCAATCCTTGCAAGCATTCTTGGTAAAATACACACACAGATTAATAGTAAAATCACAAAATTAATAAAGTAAAACAGATATTTCTAAATGAATAAGCATGGATTATGGATATCATAAAGAAATAAATCAAAATACAAATCAAAATAAATAAAATGAAAATAATCTTATGATTATAAAGAATCATGATAAATCATGAATATATATATATATATATATATATATGTATGTATGTATATGTGAGTATATTTGGTTTTCAGAAAACGATCCTGCTTCAGTGTGAAAGGCCTGAAAGACATCACAAAACTACAAGACACCATCCCCCAGCACTGAGGCGAATCAACAACTTGCTGAAGATCTGAATGAGTTTTACTGCAGATTTGAAACCCCACACCCACTCTGACCATCTCTCTGCACAACCATTAACACCTCCAGCAACCCCACTTTCCCCCCCCTCCTGCACTTCAGATCAGTGAAGATGATGTGTGTCAGGTCTTCAGAAAACAGAAGAGAAGAAAAGCACCAGGGCCAGACGGTGTTTCAAAAGCCTGTCTGAAATCCTGTTTTGACCAGCTGGCCTCTGTCTTTTCACAGATCTTCAACAGATCACTGGAGCGGTGCGAAGTCCCTGCCTGCTTCAGATGCTCCACCATCATCCCTATTCCAAAGAAACATCACTGGACCCCCTGCAGTATGCTTATCGAGCAAACAGGTATGTGGATGAGACAGTCAACATGGGACTGCATTATGTCCTACAACATCTAGACAAACCAGGGACTTACTGTACTGTATGTGAGGATCCTGTTTGTGGACTTCAGTTCGGCTTTCAATACAATCATCCCAGCACTCCTCCAGACCAAACTAACCCAACTCTCTGTTCTTAGCTCTATCTGTCAATGGATCACCAGCTTTTTGACAGATAGGCAACAGCTAGTGAGACTGGGGAAGTTCATGTCAAACAACCATCCTTGGCGTCCCCCAGGGATGTGTTCTCTCCCCACTGCTCTTCTCCCTCTACACCAATGATTGCACCTGTACTGACCCCTCTGTCAAGCTCCTGAAGTTTGCAGATGACACTACAGTCAGCTGCCTCATCCAGGATGATGATGAGTCTGCATATAGAAGCAAAGTTGAGCAGCTGGCTGTCTGGTGCAATCTTAACAACCTGGAGCTGAACACACTCAAATCAGTGGAGATGATCGTGGACATCAGTTGAGTGGACTTCAGTAGAGTCATTCGGGTTCTTGGACACCACCATCTCTCAGGACCTGAAGTGGGATGATCACATTGATTCCATTGTTAAAAAGGCCCAACAGAGATTGTACTTCCTTCACCAGATGAGGAAGTGTAACCTACCAGAGGAGCTGCTCACACAGTTTTACTCAGCAGTCATTGAATCTGTCCTGTGTACTTCAATAACTGTCTGGTTTGACTCAGCTACAAAATCAGATATCAGAAGACTACAGAGGACGGTTCAGACTGCTGAAAGGATTATTGGTGCTCCCCTAGCCACCCTTCAAGAACTGTATACATCCAGAGTGAGGAAAAGGGCTCAGAAAATCACTCTGGATCCCTCACATCCGAGCCATTTCCTTTTTGAACTCTTACCGTCTGTCCGGCACAGCAGAAAAGTTTCTTCCCCCAACTACCACAAGTCTACCACAACTGTACATACACATTTTGTCTATTTCTGTTTATATATTTATTATTATCTGTGTTTTTGTTGTTGTCTCTGTGTACTGGAAGCTTCTGTCACCAGAACAAACTCCTTGTATGTGCAAACATAATTGGCCGTACAGCTCTTTCTGATTCTTATTCTGATTCAGATGTTTTTGTTTTTTTTATTTAATGGGTTACCTTTGATATGTTCTGGTGCAAATTCCTGTTTCAACAGGAAATACACTGTACCACTACACAGTCCCTGTTCAAAGAGTTACAGTTTGTTTTGTCTTTACTCGTATATTATTTTCTTCAGTCTTGTCCATGCACATCTGTTTTTTATTCTATTGCAGTTGTAGTTGTGGCAGCAAGCATCAGCATTTCAGGTGCTCTATTGTTATGGCTATATGTAGATGTTAATGGATATGACAGGTTACATGGAAAAGGCACTACTTCCTGGTGTCCCCTGAAAGGTCAACATTTATGTCCACATTAGAGTTCTCATTGCAGCTCAGTTTGAACCACCTAGTGCATCCTAGTGCATACACACACACACACACACACACACACACACACACACAAAGCAAGCACTAGTGGAAATGTTCTCTCAAACAAGTCTACTTATAGCTCTTAGTCTCTCAGAAATAAGTATCTCGTCTTTCTGCGGGGAAATCTTTCAAGCTGTGACCTCATAATGTTGGATGATCTCCCTTCTGCCATGAGAGGAACAGAAAGAGAGAGAAAGAGGCAACCACCAGATGGATGCTTAGGAGAGGATAACAGTCAATCAAGAAAATACTAGCACTGCAAGCATGGCAGTTTCTGGTTTTGAAAGGCCAAAGTCTGATATTCTCACACTGTAGGCTAGAAATATGAGCACACACATGCAGCTCTCACACACAGATCTTAAATTATTACCAAGTCCTACAGTCATATTAAATGGGAAAACTGGGGGTAGTTGGTTAAGTTGACATTTAGCATCATTATTACTATTGATCAAGTTTTGGTATTGGGCAAATCAAACCAGTATATTACAGACTTTGGGGAGACTCTTTTGAAATGGGGTGAATAAGCAACCACCTAGCAACACTCTGGATCAAGAAAATCTACAATACTCAGGGAAAGCTATATGTTAGCATTCCCAGTCATCTCAATGGCACTTGTTTGGCCAAGTTTGCGCTATCTGGAAGATTTTAAAATCTGCAATTTTACTCATGGCAGCTCAGGGACACTCAGTTCTGCAGCCATATTGTCTTCAGCCAAACACATGAGCTGAAAACAGCAATGAAATAGTCACATCGCTGACTGGCTGTTAACCATGCTAGCTTGCAAAACCTTAACCCCCCTACTCAGGACACCTTAGTAACCATATAGCAACACCATAGAAACCACCCACAACAATGTAGACTAGTGGTGAGTATGATAAGCATAAACTGTAAACTTCATAGCGGTGTAAATCCACAATTAGCAATAATAATAGTAAAATAAATAAATAAATAAAAATTCATGGGAGAAGGGAAATTACACCATCTGCTTTCCATTTTCCTGTTTTGTCCTAGATATCCAAAGCACCATTAGCTGGTGTGATCTTTTTATTAATTTTTTTGGTTGCCTATAACTGTGTGTGTGTGTGATCAGCACAGGATCAATAGTGTAGCGTGATATGTTTGTTGGATGTTCTGCCCTTTCACCCCTCTCTGACAGTTCTGGGACATGCTGATTTTATTTATAGCCCTCTTATTTTAAATAGGGAATGAGTTTCTGTCTGGCTGCTTCACCATGAGCCGTGCTTTGAGTATAGATTGCAAAGGATCACAGCACAAAGGGTTTAATCATGCTGTAACTAAGATTGCTGTTCAAAGTGCCATTGTTAAAAATGTGAAAATGAGTGTAAAGGATATTGATTTTTCTTTTAATACCCTATATACTCTTTCACTTTCAACACAGTCCATATTTGAAGTTCTAAAAAAATCCCTGCAAATGAATCACAAATTGAGCAATTACAGATTTATGTTTTTTTTTCTTTCTATATTTGCAAGGCTATTGTTGTTGATTTATTTATTTATTTCAATTCATTTAGTTAGTTATTAATTGCTGAAAATATGAAAATGAAGGAAAAAGGTCTTGCATTTTTCAGGAAATGCACAGCTAAAGTAGTTCCAGGCAGGTCTTGACCGCATTACAGTTCCTTATCACTTTGCCAAATTATTACAGTTGTTTCAAAGGTTTTATTAAAGCACACTTTCTTTCTCCCGCTCTCTCCTATACATATGCACACACAAGTACAGACACACACATGCACAGAAACATACACGCACATAGAAGATTATTGTCAGTGCTGCCCTGCGACTTTATCAATAAAATAGTTTTGCTGCTGAAAAGCTATATGTGACATTTCTCAGTAGCGACATGGTAACTGCACTGTTCTTGAAACAGCTAAACTTTGAGTTTTGATATTGAGCACTGTTGATAGGTGCAAAGACTTGAGTAATTCATACATACTTCAATAACACAGCTACAATAATCTCTCTCTCTCTCTCTCTCTCTCTCTCTCGCTCTCTCCCTCTCTCCCTCTCTCTAATAACTGCAGTAGACTGCATTAATAGCTGCAATATCAATGGCCGAAGCCTCCATTATTTGCTCTAAAATGACATTTTGTAATTAGCAACGAAGGCTTGAGATGAGATTCATAAGAAATTAGTCCTACACACAACATCTGAGCAATGTCCTTGTGGCAGCTGTAGTCTAAGCTGAATAATTGTTGAATTATTAGAAAAAATACTGCACATCCGAGATGTACAATGATCACTGGAATATGTTTTACAAGAAAATACTGTTTCAGTGTTTCTATTTCAAAATTAAAAAAAAAAAATTATAT
>NW_015505725.1:115364-126378 GCF_001515645.1 Sinocyclocheilus grahami | reverse complement strand
ATATATATATATATATATATATATATATATATATATATATATATATATATATATATATATATATATATTAGCAGTTTCTGAATTGTTTCTACACCAGAATGGGTTTATGTTGTGTCTGCATTACTAACTTGAATGTGGACTATTTTTCTAATAATTCAACGGCCCTCAATTATTCCTTACATATTTATTAATATAATGTAATACAATTTAATTTATAATATTCTGTGACTATTATTAATATTATCTGCTGTATAGTATGTAAGACAGTTACAACTTGATGTAAAAACTTTGTATACTGAATGAAATATTGAAATAATAAATCCCAAGTTTCTCTGATCTTTTCATAACACATTGCACTGCTGTCACCTATACATTTCGACACAATTACTTTCAAATTATAAATTGCCTGAAAAAAAACATTTCTGACTTTAAACAGAAAGGAAATAATTATATCTTGCAAAAAAGAAAATAAATATTTATTTGTTTTGTTTGTTTGTTTGCTTGCTTGCTTGTTATATTAGTTACATTGTTCATGGCACCAGCTGTCATTATATAAATAAATGAACACAATTTATGCATACAATTATATATGATTGAAATTGTAAATAAAAAAGGTATAAATAATAAAGTGTCCAAATATCGGTAAGAAACTAAATTGACAAATGTTTACATACATTTTCACATATGCTATTGTAATTAGTCTGACTATAATAAACAACAACTGAGGTATTTGATGTCCCTACTCTTGCAAGGGTTAAAGTGACCTATTTTGAATTTTGATATAATAAAAACAACACCTGATCTATGTTTTCACACCTGTTGATTTTGGCAATGATATTTGTTGACAACTGCAGCAAGACTTGTTAAAAAAATTACTTTGACACTCTTTAGCCTGAATATATTACTGTCTAAAATATATAGTTATAAAATAATAGCTTTGAAGATAGTCTCCATGGGACAACATAAGCACACTCAGCAATAGAAATAACAAACAAAACCCTCAACCACACAAGCAAAAGCGTCTATTAAACCGAGCTCTGAGCTATGCAGCACAATGTATCGACCTGTCAGTCACGGGAGAGCGGGGTCAGTGTTTAGCGCCCGGCCTCTGTGCTCTATGTGGCCTGGCTATCCTGAATTAATCCTGGAGTGGGATACTGGCCTAGACATGCCTTACTGGGGAGGAGGAAGTATTTGTAGGATGTCAGCTGAGCAGATAGAATTAGACAGACACGGAGTGCTAAAGGCTTGGGAAAGTCCAGTCGCATAACATGCCTCTCAGAGTTGGATTGTCGCTGTTGTTTAACACATGCATGCACACAAGGACTCACCCACAGGCCACTGGGCTTTTGAGAGGGCTCAGTGACTTCATAACCGCACAGATGAATGCACTTTGTGTATTGTGAAGGGGTATAATCTTGTTTTCATATTCAGAAAACAGGAAAAAGTGACACTTGGCTGATTTTTTTTATTTCAAGATTTCAAGTCTGTTATGAAATTTTTGGAAGAGACACTGCCTTATTTGCCTACTTGAATAAAATAGTCTTGCTGTACACACACACACACACACTGAATTCACACAATTTCCAGACAAATGTACAACCACACACACACACCAGTAGTGACTGGCGAGACACCGATCCAAAGATCGATGGCGGCTATGACACTGCAAGTGACCCATAGTTTTATCAGCTCAAGCCATCCTCCCCTTACAGACAAAGGGCCCTATTTTAACGATCTAAGCGCATGGTCTAAAGAGCACGACGCAGGTGCACTCAGGGCGTGTCCGAATCCACTTTTGCTAGTTTAACGACGGGAAAACGGTTGGCGCGCATGGTCTAAACGGGTTGTCCCTATTCTCTTAATGAGTAATGGGTGTTATTTGGGCGTAACATGCAATAAACCAATCAGAGTCTCATCTCCCATCCCCTTTGAAAGCCAGTTGCGCTCGCGCCATGGCGGGTTCGCTATTTACATGGCGGAATGTCATTTTTCATATTTAAAAATGTTTGTGTGCTGCTGCGTGTCCCTGTTTGTGTAATAAGCAAAGTGTACGCTCGTTGTGCGGCTATAGGCACATATTACTAACGCGCTCTTTAAATAACAAAGAAAAAATATTGTGCCAGACTTTAGACCAGGTTTGAGTTGGTCTATGGCGCAGTCTATTTTCAGTTCCTCAAAATAGCAACACGCCAACAATGCGCCTGAACACACCTCTTTTTTAGACCAGCACGCCCATGGGTGCACAAACGGGCGCAAATTCATTTGCTATTTAAACAACACGGAATAGGACAGGAAAATGAGAACTGCGTCGGGCTGAAACTAGCAAAAACACTTGCGCCGGGTGTATGATAGGGCCCAAAGTGAGAGATAAGGCCCTTTCGTAATGCTTTAGTTCCAGAACTAAATGTACAGTACTAAAGTACTGGGACGATTTTGCACGAACTATTTCCCAGTACCATTTAAAGGGTTGCATTCGCACGGACAGTGTGTACTAAGAAGTGACGTAAGCCGGTCGACAGCAACGTCATTTGTGCGCGGCGTTCAACAACAGAAACAAAGAACTACGTTAACAACAGGAGGATGGAGAACGCTGTGATCGGAGCTGTGTTTTTGTTGTGTCTCGCGGGTTTCACAATAATGGACATGGAAAGTCGACATATACGTAAAGCGATTGAAAGAACGAAAAGGAGGACTAAGAATCTCCAACTACACCTGGCAGTGCTACATTTGCTACAAGTGCCTGCACTTCAGCATCCGTCCATCTATCGCTGTTCTCCATACTTGCGAAATAAGTTGACATGCTTACAGTATGTTTACACAGTGTTTTAAATGATGGCGGGAGAGGGCGTTTTCATACGCGTTTGGCCAATCAATGTCTACTTATGTCACGATTAGTACCAGTTGTGCTGGTTAGACCCTGCTCCGGAGTAGGAGCTAATTTGGTTCTCGAAAAAGGCAGTCCGGTACTAAAATCGCTCCCAGTTCCGGCGGTGCGAACATGCCGAAAAGTGGGTAGTTCCACAATTAGTTCTGGTACTATGAAAAGGTTCCTGCGGAGCAAAAGGCCCTATAGACAGACCAAAAAGAGTGAAAAGACAGTGAGAGAGAGAGAGAGACGTTATTTAAGGAACCAAAAGAACCTTTCACAATGTAGCCTTTTAAACAGTTTTAAGGTACTTATTATTTGTGAAATTCCATTTGTTGATGCTAGTGGCTCAAAAACTACACACTTGATTACAAATATGCCTCGGTAAGGAATATATAAAAAGTAGCAAGTTTTGTAAAGTACATCATCAAGGTAGCAAGTTTTGTAAAGTACACCATAATTTAATAATTCAAATTTCAATTAAGTTTGAAGGCGCAACATTAACAGGCAGTTTGTTATTAAAGGTGAATCATATCTCTGGTATGATTTTTTTGTGTGTGTTTGAGTTTTTATTGAATCCGAGAAGTTAAGAGTGCTGAAGGCTAGATATGAATTTGCTTATGTTGCTTCACAAAACAAATATCTGTTTTACTAATGGTGAAAAGCAAGGAAATTAAAAAAAGGCAGTGAGAGACTCTCTAATGCTCTCAGTGAGAGAGCATTATGTGGTATAATTGAATCCACTTTGGACAACAATCACTTGTATAAGTAAGTCAACTTATTCAGAATAATAGAATTATGCAGTTAGCCTGATTCGTTTCAGCCTTGTCCTCTGATTTGCATCTTCTTTCAAACTTTTTTTGTGTGTGTTCACAGCAGGTGCCACTCAGTGAAAGCAACTTAATGTAGATTTTTTTTTTTTAGTATGCTAATTCATTGGCCATGGACCATAAGCACTGAGTTTAGCTACTGTAAAACACGATTAGTGGACTGTACTAATGTGATTTAAAGAAAATAATTGCTTTTACTTATTTGCCAGCGTGATTTTACTCATATTGTGGATATCTAGCACTGTGACTTGCTCGGATTAGTTATTCGATTTCCATTTGAGTAATCTCAAGTTAAAGACCCCATGAAATTGGTTAACAAGCTCTCGTTTTGTTCCTGTGTTGACCTATTTCCCAAAATAGGTCAACAAAAAGTTGGGGCTGGACAATATACCTAGGTTCAGCTCTAAATCCGTCTTTCCACTATCTCTGACAATCACAATTGTCAAATTTTGATTCCCTAGTGGCAGTCACACTAAACTTTCAAATCGGTCGTGAAGCAGCAATTGCTTTGGTAAAATTAATTTTCCACACAAAATAAATGATAATCAATATGTCTGAAAGAAAGAAAAATAAAACATAGTAGGTGTTCTAGGGCTTACCAATGTAAGCAATTATTTACCAATTGTGTTGTGATTATTCATAACTGCCCATTTTACAGAAATATTGCTTAAAGAACATTGTAGTGAAATGAATGAATGCTTTAGTTTAGGGACCAATTCTCACTATTAACTAGTTGCTTATTAACATGCATATTACTAGCATATTGACTGTTTATTAGTACTTATGAAGCACATATTAATGCCTTATTTTGCATGACCATATTTTAGATCCCTTAACAATCTCATACTTAACCCCCAACTTAGCAGCTACCTTACTAACTATTAATAAGAATCAAATTAGGAGTTTATTGAGGCAAAGGTTGTAGGTAATTGTAAGTTAATAGTAAGAATTGGAGCTTAAAATAAAATGTGACCAACATTTTTACTTTGTGCTTCTAGTTTTGATAGAACCTAGTCTGGCTGACACATATTGTGTAGCCAAGTTCAAATATGTCAACTGATGCTCAAATCAGATCCTTATGAATATGATCGGAATGCCTCCGATCATATTCATGATCAGCTACCCCACTAATCTTCATTGGAAATGACTGACTTCCGGTTTGTCGTTTGTCATGTTAACACCATGTGTGCAATAGTTAATGATGCAATTACTGGTTGGAAAAATAAATGATCCATTCATTCCATCTGTTTTCCAAACCACTTTATCCTCTACTGGGTCACATGTAAATGTGTATTTGTTAAACATTTATTTTCTCAACTTATTTTCTCATTCAAAATACGCTAGCAAATTATTTAGCCTTAAAGCTAACGCATGTGAATTACAAGCCACAAAACTCCTATTTTGATTTCGTGGTGTCTTTAAACCGAATCACTGGGTTTTCTTTTCAGTGCAATGTGTATTGCTGTTATCCTCAACAACAGGACACGATTGAACATTGCACTGCCTCTGTCAACCGCAGACCCGTGCAAGAATCAAATCGATAACTGTAGGCCTTAATCTACCATTGACATATGTCCACTGTTGCATGTGTAGATCAAGTCTCCTCCTGTGGCCAGATTGACCATTGGAGGATAGTGGAATAGCTGTTAAATGGTTCGTAAATCTGTTGTCTGTGGGGCAGGCCTGTGTCCTCTGCGGGGCACGTTTCTCCCTCGTCAATTACACAGGCAGTCACCGCGAGACAGGGGAATAGATGCTGCCCATCACCCAGTGTCTAAAATACTTGCTTATAGAGAGAGATGTGCAGGAATGGAGAACAGAAAATTCACCAAAGAATAAAAAAAAAAAACATGATGCCCAACATGGAATCTGTTCCCAAGGAAAAATGTGAAGTAATCAACAGATTGTCTGTTCTAGATTATAATGAATGAATATTACTCTGATGCTTCAAAAAAGTGCACACCAATTCTCCTGCACTCTGTCAGAGACCAATAGCAATTAGAAACTGCTGGACTGCAATAAACACAATCTCTGTATTCACCCTCTAATTTCTCCCTTTCTCTTCCCGTATGCCTCACTAATTAAAGTCCATTAAGAATGACATTAGTGACCAGGAGCTTCCTCCTCCAACGGTGAGGTAAAAATAATCCAATTAAGCCGCGAGTCAGTCAGACACGTTCAAAACAGGAAGTTTGATTTACATCTCTCTCAGGTGTCTCTCAGCATCCATTATGCAGGAAATTCTCTTGCTGATGCCTCTGCAAAGTGAATTTGACAGGACCAAGAACACACCCCTGGGGTACACCACGCATTTCGATCATTCCTAATATGTAGTATGTTTTAATGTTTTTGTATCTTAATATTTTTGATAAAACATTGAACTCTCAGTAAAAAATGGAAATTCATATTAATTTGTTATCACAGAGTCATGCTGTACAATACTGTATGTAATACAGGAATGACCCATTTTCTCTTATTTTTGGTACAGCAGTCTTCTGATAGTTGACCCACGTTTCACACAACCCTCCTGGAATTCCCAGTTTCCATGTTATTTCGCCAGAGTTTCAATCTGACCTGAATCCCAACACAATTGAATTACGCTAGCTCAGTTGGTGACGAAAAGCAGAAGCCCTCAATCTTGTAATCTGCTCTTCTTTCAGCATCTTTAAAGCTTTCATTCTTTCTACAATTGATAGTCTCAACATCAAAGTCATCTTCAAAGTGAGGCCTTGTTACTGAGTCATTGTTGTTAAGGCTAACGTAAAAACCATCCAATAGTACCAGATGCTGAACACAAGTAGAGAAGAAAGCAGTGTAATGATCACTTTGTTAAATTCAAGTAGCCATTACTCAAGCATTAATCTGCGCTTGGATCATCCTATAGAAAAATGCATTAATCTCCCATGACTCCTCCTTAGAAACTAACCTGTATGAGGGAGTACATATTCAAACCTAACTAATTTTTTTAGTAGCATGACATTAGTAATGGTGTGTTAAAGTCATTTCAGAAAGATGTAAAGAATATGTGAGTTGAAAACACATCAAGGCACCAAAATGTCATAATTGTCAAAAGTGGAGAACTCAGGCTTTCTTTGAGCCCAGAATTTCCGATTTGAGTTAGTAAAAAAAGCACAATGGATGCAGTCTGTTATACTAGCTAGGTAGTACACAATATGGTGTTGTACAATTACGATTCAGTTTATAGCACCTTCATACATTTAATAAAAAAACATAATATAAAAACACACCTGATGTGCATTCTTAATTTATCATTTTGTAGAAATAGAGTTAAAATACCTTGCTGTATTTTTTGTAGAAAATGTACATCGCCATTTTGCTTCGACCAAGGTGATTTGAACACACCTGAAATCATAATTACACCTTCCCAACTTTTAAATGTGAACTTCCCAGAAAGATGTAAATAGGCAATTTATTCAGTGCTCTTTGTTCTGAAGTTTGTCGATGCTATTTAATCTGCAAAATAACCTAATCGCTAATAAAATACTACACAATTTAAGAACTTTTTAAGAACAATTTAAAAACAAACAGCTTTGCTAATTTTGCCAAAGCTAATGCCCAACTCTGCCTAGTGATAATAAAACAGTGTTAATTTGGAGTGTACTTAATGCTTCTGTTCAACAGAATGTTTTCAGTACCCAAGTCCTGTCTTACAATTTTGGTTATTTTGCTTTAATCCAAATAGCTACACGTTAGCCTGCATGTAGTTAAACGTAAGCTACAGTTTCAGAGTAGCTTTCCCAACACTTCTAAGCACAAAGTAAACTCTAATGTGCTGCCTAGATGAAGTGTTTTGTGTGTGTGTGTGTTGGGGTTCTGGTGGGGGTAACGTTTAGCGACACTGCTAAATGTCACCAGGTGCATTAGCATTTACCAGACTAGCTGCCTGTCAATCCCGTTTTATCTTTCCCCACCCTCTCTTTCTGTTCCCTTCTTCCCCCATAACCATTTTCTTTTTGACCTCTTGATAAGCCAGAAAGAATGAGTGCTTTATCAGAGGCCAGCCACTCCAAGTGATGAGTAATTACTCATCTTTAGCCAAACACACAGCGCTCACTCTAATTACAGGCCACACCATCTGCACGTCACTCACTGCACCTATGATATTAAGAGTCTGCCTGCCATTTTCAGCTCATAGGTCTAATCTGTCGCTTTGAGCAGTATCTGTATTCGTACTCTGAGGGGTCTTTGTCTTGAACCACGCTTTCATTAGTACAGGAGAGCTATAAAGTGTATTCAGTTCACAGCATAATAGTCACATCTAAAAACTAAACCTCATTAGCTGTATAATAATTCTGAAAACTGTCAGTCTGCTTTCCTGAGGGAGTGATATTTTAAAATCTATTATCGACAGCCATTACTGAGCAAATCACATGGTATAAACTTAAGAGTAGCAGAGTTATGCAAATTACTGATTTGTGCTATTTATCTTGCATTTGCTAACAAAAAATACTACCATGGCATTTTGGTACCATGGAGAAAAATAGAAAAGAAAAGAAAATGTATTCAGAAATTGTTAGCAAATAAATTGCAAGCAACAATCTAACAAAGAAAGAATAAAGAAACTGCATGCAAGACATCAAATTAAATGTGACAATTTGAAACGTTTATTTATTTATTAACTTTTAATTTATTCATTTAGGATGCATTTTCCTGGATGGATGATAAAACTGGGTGAAAAATCCTTCGAGGTGGGCTATTTTGATTTGTACTGGTATTAAACCACCTAGCAACCACGTAAAACACCCTAGTAACCATATGGCAACATGAAAAAAGAAAAGAAAACAATATATATTTATCAACCATAACAACATAGCTAGTTTTTTTTTTTTTATTATTCACATTTTCTTCAATCTGTTAACATTGTCCATTCATATGAATTTTGAATGTTGCTATTTCCAAGGCCTTCAGTGATAATTTGGAATAAAGCATCTGATGTGTTTGTGTATTAATAATCCTATAGCCTCTAGTTTTTTTCATGAAGGACGTTTGTTCCCTTTCAGACAGATTTGATTTCCATTGGCTATCATGGGCAATAGACACTTGCGTATACGCACACACTTTAACACACCATTGTGTTTACTTGGGATCAGGCAGCACTGTATGTGTCAACAGTGGTTTGCGGGGAGTGAGTACAGTGCCATCTTGCAGTGGATTTTTCTGATGGCATTAGGCAGCGTATTGAGTGGCATGGCAGAGAGAGGTTAATTATGTATTTATGTGTGTGTTGAAGTGGCGTATGTAAAATGATTGCATTCCGTTAAGCTCTTTAAACATATAACCACTCCGTCTATCTACCTTGGGGAGCTTGTAAGAAGATCTGGAGCAGTTAGCATAATTATCCTGCTGGGTTTGCATAGCTATTTAGCAATTCAACAGCTTGTAATATAACACACCTCTGTTTGTCTTTACTAATTAATATAATACATCCATATTAACCTAATCACTTAGAGGAAGTGATGTAATAGAACACAGGCAGTATTACCCTTGAGGTTTCATAGATTTCATTTAGGCAGCAGTCGATGAAGACCCGATCTAAACGTGCTTTTATAGTATTATATGGAGAGACAAAACTGTATAATACAGAATACCACAAAAATCCAAATGCGTGTTTATATATGACTTTAAAAAATGAAATTATCAGAACACAGGACTATTTAAAAATATAAATAGGCACAAAGGTGATTTAATTTCTTTTTTTAAATAAACCTAAAATGATCAATATATCATACAAATATATCAATCATTTATAATGTATAATATAAAAAAATATTTGATAATAATAATAATTATAATAATAACAGTGCACTGCTATGGAACGGACTGCAGGGATCCCACTATATTTTTGCAATTGCATGAAGACATTTTTTTAAATCAATCAATCAATCAATCAATCAATCAAATTTTTGAGTGAGTATTAGTTTAATAGTTTAACAGTTTAATTGTATATCTATTAACAATGCATTCAATTAACAACAACAACAGTAATAATAATGACAATAATAAAACTACTTAATATATAATATAATAATATAATAAATGCATGTTTAATTTTCTGTTGATAAAATTAATTTTATTAAATGGATATGTCTGACTCTGAATTCTGAGTGGATGAGTTTCAGGTTGGTACATTGCTTGGTAACTTTTTATTTTTAATTTTTTTGGTAGATATAAGACTATAGCAGAGTTTTGTGTGTGTGGAAGAGAGATAATGACAAGTCTTCCTGTTTAGTGACTGCTTTTGAAGTTAATTAAATCTTCAACCATCTGGTTGCTCGATGATCTACAAGTTGAAAATCTCAGCAATGAGTGAGATAAGTGGACCAACTGCATGAATAAATAAACAAACGGATGAATAAATAAATGAAGTGGATGGATACCCGCTCTTTAGTTCTTTTGTTTTTGTGAAGGAGAAACATGAAACCTCATTAGTGCAAATTCCATCTTCTGTCTTACCTTGTGTGTGTGTGTGTGTGTGTGTAGGTATGCATTTAAATTGGAAGAAAAAAAAACTGCCTTTGATAAACGACAGCTTAACGTGTCCAAAGTCAACTAATGTATTTAATTATTATTAAGAGGTGCTATTTAACAGGATATAATATTGCTAATTAAATATATGTATTTACATTATACATTGGGTGCCATTTATGTATGTGCTATTTATAGCCTCACATATTAGATTTGTAATATAGGCAGTCTTTTTTGCTTCTGTATTAACTGTATGTTTATTTACTCCACTTTTATTGTGATGTTGTGCAGGCAGAGTGAATAAATAAGATTTAACCCACACGAATATTCATGAGCGCGGTTCCACTCACACATTTTTCATTTTATTAAATAGCCACACAGTGTGTTTATGAAGTGTAATCAGGACAGGTGTAAGGGAAACAGGTCAATTTAGCTCAAAGGGAATCATTTAAGATTTTAAAGGGAACTCCACCATTAATACGTAAGGGAATTAGGACAGAATCACTGTTTTACGGCTGATCACTGAGACGGCCAGCGATTCAGTGAACGAGCCGTATGACATCAATTCTGCAATGGATATTTATATCCAAAATATAGTGAAAACACTATTAATTAGCACATGTAACAAGATCGGCAGTTTAAGACATTAACTTGTGAGCACAAAACACAAGATACTTCTCTTTTCAATATAAATAAGGCTTTATTGGATAAATCTAAGACATATAAACCAATCTAACACATGAACACACGCATTCACACAAGTTGCAGAAAGAGAGAAAGTGAGGAAATAATTAGTTTAAGAGAATGAAAATGTGAAATCCCAAGTTTA
>NW_015505725.1:101239-108321 GCF_001515645.1 Sinocyclocheilus grahami | reverse complement strand
GGTGCATGGAAAGGCAGTTTCCGTGCCATTCTGTGAATGTATGAAGACCAGAGATTAAGAGGTCTGTAAGGAATTTCAGAAAGTCTGTTCTTTGTCTCCTAGGTGGGGGGAAAGTAAATCCGAAGAGCTTGTGATCACTATCACATGTTTCCATGAGACGGTCACGCTGTGCATCTCTTTTGACCATTATTCTTGATAACTTGCCCCAAAATTGACAATCTCCTTAGAATTGTCAATAAGTGTTCTTTTGTGTTAATGTTGAAAACTGTTCTGTGACAGAGTGGTTTAGGCTTGCTTCAGACTGGCTAATGCTCGGGTCTGATTTATGACATCCTGTTGTCTTGGGCCTCTTGTTGAATGTTTTGACTCCTCGTGCCTCAATCATGTTTTTGATCAAATCTTAGATTGTCTGATTCGGTCTGATATCCTACACAGGGATTATGAAAACCTTCAGAAAGATCATATTAATGCTAACACAGAAATCCCTGGAAAATGCAAAAGCTGAAGAAAAGAATGTTGTGTGCCAACGAGAGACTGCTGTGTGATTGGGTCATCTTTTTGTCTTTTATTTTCTATGCGATGAGATTAATTCTTGCTGTGATGGTTTTCATTTAAAATAAATGTGAAGAACAATGAATATTAAACATTTGTGGTTGCTGATGATGTGGATTCTTCAGATTTGTCTGTGAAGTACCCTTTGTCTCTTTGCAATAAATACTTGTCCTCTTGTCATATCCTCTATTGTTAGATTATCTAAATAAAATAATTGACTAAAATATGACCAGTAATTGACAAGATATGTACAACGTGATCTCATGATAATTCGTATGTATTTATGTAAAATGTGGTTCTATAAAACATACATTTACTTATGTTTTTACAGGCACTAAAACGTACAAAACTTATGTATTTTCAGCATCTAAACCAGGGTTCCTCAATTAGTTTTCACCGAGGGCCGAATTCTGCCAACAATACCAAGCCAAGGGCCATTGGCACTAACCCCTCGCGACTGCGACACGTGACAATAAGCGACATGGGATTCTATTTTAGGAACGGTTTTTATTTTCTGCGACGTCGCTGCAGGAACAACATACAAAATATGACAGTGATAACCTCAGGTAATGATTATGTGCTTTATTCGATGTTAAAAGTGTCTAGTGTGAGTTTGAATATTATTTTGCGTTATCTTTATAGCCACAGTGAAAGCAACAATACCTACTTTAACGTGTTTCGGGAGGAGAGGATGAATTTGCGTGTTGTAAATCCCACAGCTCGGATTCAGCGCAAACTAACATGGCGGCGCCCATCACCCGGTATAGATCAACTAACGCGGTCGACATAAAAGTGTTAAAACTGCCAAATAGATTTACTTAAACATATTTCAGAATCGGAATATCATATATATATTATTATTATTTTTTTTTTTACTTTTTAATAAAATGGCGAACTCCTTTGTCTTGCTAAGTCTTAGCATTTTGTTTTCCAAATGCACAAAATGAAATCATATTTTCTAGCTTTTTGCATTATTTGACATTGCAGTGATTGGAAATGAAACACTAAAAGTATTCTGTTCCTAGGTGAAATCTTTTAGTTTTGTAGTATTATTCACATTGATATTAATGGTGACCCAGAAAGCATGTTTTCTGTCATATATGTCTGCCTTTATACTGTGAGACGGTTGTGTGTATGGCAGCTGTTGAAATGGACAATCTTTTCCATTTGCGGTTCTGTCAGCTGCTTGTTTGCCACAAATCCACAACCTAAGATATTTGTAAAGAAAACAGAACTGAAGAGGTGCTGTTCTTCTGAAATCAATTCCCTCTCTCTTCTTAAAAGCCTCTTCAAAACAAGTCATTCCCTTTGGTAAAGTCGCCTGCTACAGAGTTTGTTGTTTGCTATGTATCATAGGGGATCAGGCTCGAAATAGAACGTTGACATAGTCACACACTTGCACTGTTGATTTGAACACTTAAACACACAAACTTACGAGTGTTTTTACACAATGGGCACTTGTGAGAAGGTCGATCAGACATGGCCATCTTAAAGCACAATTCAGTGCAAAGCATGATGTGACATCAACTATCTATCTATCTATCTATACACACATATATCATATTACTTGTAGCAAGATGCTAATGCTAACATGCTATCACTTGACACTTGCAACAAGGATTTTGTCTTTGGTATTAAGACACAATTTTATGATAGTAGTTTGTCTTAATGTTGGCTCACTGTCTTACTACATAATCAAAAGTGTGTAATTTCCCTCTGGTGAAGTACATTCTTCTGGTGTGCAATAAAATTACATGAATAAGGATTTATTCTGTTCTCAAATCATGGTGGGAAGTCCCTACTTATGAGTTCGGAAGTCATAATTACAATGTGATGTATGTGTTAAGTGATTTTGGTAGGAATAAAATGTATGTGTTCAGCAATTTCACATTTATTTTGTATTTTTTCCCCCATTTGCTGACAAAGACATGTAGCTTTTTTTTTTTTTAGACTAATGCAAAAATTAAGAGAAAAGGATGTGCATTAGGTGTGTAATTGATGCTTTTTTTATTTTGTCATTCTTGCACAAGCCTGCTGCCTGATAAACTGGCTGAATGAGAAGTATTTTCTGCCAAGATTAAATGTTATTCTTCATCAACAATTCACAAAACACATCCAAACTAAATTGTACAGTCTACAATCACAATGAAAACATATGGCATGCATCTCTAATAGCTTCCTGATAATCGATGGATGGATTGATTGATAGATAAATGTATGATATGTATGATTTTTAAAGTATATTATTTTTGTTGTAAAAAGTTGAGTGTATTTTTTGTTAAAATGTTTATTTATTGTTCTATTATTAGTATTATTATTATTATTATCAGGGTAAATAACAACAACAACAATAATAATAATGATATAAAATAATACAAATATCAACAACAGCAATTAGTGTTATTTAAAAAAGTTGTAAAATATATGTCTTTATTTTTAAGCCGTTGCAGAGCATGACTGCACAACCTGACCTATGTTTGCCACTTAGAAATAATAAACCAAAACAACGAAGCTTGGATATGGCGGACTCTATATTGTGTTCAGTGAGAGCTGTAATTGCCGTTGATGTGGGTTGCCCAATTGGCTTTCCCAAGACTGAAGGTTTCTGAGTGTGTGGCCCATAAACACGGTTTCTATTATAGGACCTGTAACCACAGTTATTGCTAGGCCTATTGGACCTCTGGCTGCTTAATGGCTGATATAGCTGTCAGTCAATAGGCCCTGTGTAGGCAGGGTCAAACCCAAAAGGACACAAATGGAAATGGGCGTTTGAAGTACAATCACTTTGGTTGGTGCCTACTTCAATAAACTGCTGTATTAGCTCATGAATACACACATATACAGACTACTGTATGTATGCCAGCTGCCATTGTTGTAATTCATTCATGTTCATATATTTCTCAGTTTTGCCATTTGGTTTTCATTGAACATGTTGGAATGTTATTGCATGTATGTATATGCAAGGTAAAAAGTTATCTGTAATTTTAATAAAGGCAATGAGATTTTAAAAAAGAGCTCTGTATAAGCTGAAGCTACAGTATGAGAGAGGGAAGCTAGATGTGTTTTGATGCTGATGCCGATTAGTGTGATGTTTGAAATATGCATCTATCTTTTATTGGTTTATAATGTGGCGAGGTTGGAAACGCACGTTTCTTCAAAAATAAGTTGATGTTTTAAATATAGATGTGAAAACTGCTGATAGAAAGTGGAAGAAAGGCAAAAAAAAAGTAAGAGTGATGACTGTGGATTGCACAAATAGTGTGTTCATCACACCATCACCAATATACACACACACACACACACACATACACAAATAGAAACTATTTACCAAAAAAATACTAGAATTTTAAATTAAAAATACAAATAAAATAATAAATTCAAACTATGAATTAAAATGTAGTAAATAATACTAAAATAACACTGCTAGAAACATGCATATACATATACTTTTTGAACTTGTAATAGAAAATGTAAATACAATAGATGTAAATCATACCATAATAAATGATAACAGTGGTCTATGAAAACAAAAATGCAGTAGTCATTAAAGTAGTCCATATAACTTGTGCCCTATATTTTCTGAGTGTTCTGAAACCATGCAATATCCTTTCTGAGGATCGACAAGTCATTATTCTCTGAAAATCTTGCTTAACAGACTTGGTCACCATTCACTTTCATTGTTTCAAAAGAGCAGCTTGAACCTTCTCTAAACATCTCCTTTTCTGTACCACAAAAAAAAAGAAAGATATGGGTAAATAATAAAAGCCCCTTTACCTAAATTCATTACTTCAGTGCCCTCTAGAAGCTTGCGTTCTGCAAGTGAACGTCACTTTATTGGGCTTTTCACAAAACTTTTATGGCATTTTTAATTTACTTCATTTGTAAGTCGCTTTGGATAAAAGTGTCTGCTAAATGACTAAATGTATATATAATATAAATCATATATAAACATTAGTACATACGTATAGATATTTCTTATATATATATATATATATATAAGATATATAATATGAAAACTGAAGTGTTTAAATTCTGTGCAACTTTAATTTACAATGTCCTGCCAAGTTTGCAGTGCAGGCATGTCAAGTGATCCATCAGAATGTATGAAAATAAGATAACATGCATTTCATTTGTGAAGTGTTTAATTCACTGAATTATACAAAATAACATTTTTGTTTATTAACCAATATAATTAATGTTAACTATTATGAATTTGCATTATGTACTTATAATAATATTACATTATTATTATTAGTAGTAGTAGTATCATTATTATTATTATTATTTAATAATAATGATAATAATAATTGTTATTATTAGTAGTATTGTTGTTGTGATATAAAATGTAAGGGATATTCTACTTCCATATGTAGTACCATAATGATGGTATCAGATGATCATGTTTCTTTGTTTTTTAATTACATTTTGAATTCCAAATTGTTAATGTGGTGCACTATACATGTTACAGTACCAAAGATTATTCATATTTCAGACAGGACAGAATTTGCAAGCGTATTCATCTGATAGCTCAAAGGTGACAGACATGCACTTATAAACCTTCTCAGTGTTACATGCTGCAGTTCCACCTTTGACTCATAGAGGGTGCTAATGCTACAGTCATTGTGATATTGTCAAGTTGTTGCATATGGCTAATTATAACTTACAAAGCCAGGTGTGTGTGTGTGTGTGTGTGTGGAATTTTTCATGCGTAGGATCTGCCTGACTAAATTCAGTCACGTGACTGGCTAAAAAGAAAGCGCGATGAAGTCTATTGTTTTGAGGTGTCGACTGTTTGGAGCTTAATTATATGGCAAAGAGCCGAACACAGAGCATGTGGCATTAAGATGATAATACGATGTGTGTGTGTGTGTGTGTACATGTTTTTCTACACTGGTGGGGACCTGAATACACACCAATTAATGGGGACTCGTGTCACCGTGGGGACCTAAATTGAGGTCCCCATGTGTAAAAAGCTTATAAATCATACAGAATTCAGTTTTTTTTTTTTTTTGAGATTGTAAAAATGCAGAGGGGTAGGTTTAGGTGTAGGGTAGGTGTAGGGCAATAGAAAATACAGCTTGTACAGTATACAAACCATTACGCCTATGGAGAGTCCCTACAAGCATAGTGCACCAGACTGTGTGTGTGTGTGTGTGTGTGTGTGTGTGTTCATTAACTTTGTGTTAAAGTCTGATCCATCCATCATAAAAGGACTGTCTGGTGTTGATCTCACATCAGCGTTGGCTTAATAAGGGACAGCTGTCTTCATTTCAACATTAACTGTTCCAGTATTTCTACTTATGAAATGTGGCTGTAGGAGATTTACTCTCTGTGTTGAGTGTTAATTTGTGTGTGCATGTGTCTGTGCTCAGCAATTTGTGGAGTGGTTTGTGTCTAGAGACTGTCAAGACAGTTATGTGCTCTCTCCTCATTACACGAGTCCCACTCCATTTGCAGCTCTCCTCTTGTTCTCACGTCTCCACATTTCTCTCCTCTCCTTATTTTTTCTCTCTTTTCTTCTCTCGTGTAATTTCTCCTCTCCACAAATTTTTCCTTTCATCTGATGTCTCCTCATTTTCTCATCTCATATTCTCCTCCTTTCCTTATCTCTCCTCTCCCGTTTTTTTATTCTTATTCTCTCAGTTTAGCTTATTTCATCAACCCTTTCACTTTCTCTCTTCTCGTCTCTTCAAGTTTCTCTTCTGCTCTTATGCAAGCTTCATGTCTTCTTTCCTCTCATGTTATCTGTCTTTTCATTTTCTCCTCACATTCTCTCGTCACCACATCTCTTTTCTCCTCATTTTTTTTTTCTAATTTCCCATCTTCTCCTGTTCTTCTCCTCTTTTCATCTTCCTTCATCTATACTCTCATCTTCTCCTCTCATTTTCTACACGCATATCTCCTCTCCTTATTTCTTTTCTCCTTTTTTCTTCATACCTCCTCTTTTCTCCAATTATCTCATTTGCTCTTGTCTCATTTTCTCTGTCTTCTCTCTTTTTCTTCTCACCCTCTCAGTGTGTCTCCTTATTTGTTCTCCTCTCATTTATTTATATTTTCTCCTCTCCTGTTGTCCCATCTTCTCACTTTCTCAAATCACGTTTTCTCCTCTTTTCCTCTCTCTTCTCCACATCTCTCTAATTTTTTTCTGCTATTTTATCTTCTCCTGATTTCTCCTCTCTCCTCTAATCTTCTCTTTCCACATATTGCTCCTCCTGTTATCACTCATTTTATCTCATCTCTCCCTTTCATTTCTCACTTCTCCTCAACTGTCCTCTATTTTTTTTATTCTCCTCTCCACATGTATCTGCTCCCCATCCTTCCCTCTCCTCTCTGCTGTTTTTTAATCTATATTCGTGTCTCATATTATCTATCCTGTCTATTTCTCCTCTCATCTTCTCCACACACATCTCCTCTCTTTTTCCCATTCTCCTTTTTTCTCCTTTTCCCATTTTCTCTTCTCATGCAATCATCATGCAACATCTCTGTGTACATGTCTCTAGTCCTCTCCTCTCCTCTCCTCTCCTCTCCTC
>NW_015505725.1:81499-101145 GCF_001515645.1 Sinocyclocheilus grahami | reverse complement strand
GTCACACCTCTCTGTTCTTTTCTCCTCTCCTCTCCTCTCCTCTCCTCTCCTCTCCTCTGTCTGCCTGCAGTGATTTCGTCCCACTCTGTTCTGCCTTCAGCTGCTTTAAAAGCCTCTCACTCACTAACAGCAGTCCAGAAAACGTGAATATTTTCATACCCATGCTCATAGACCATTCTAATGCAGTGCTTTTCACAACTATGTATTCGTGTGCTTGTGTGTGTGAGTGTGTGTGTGTATTTCTGCATATATGTGGGAGGGATCGAGATCCTCAGGAAGAATGCTCTTATTCGCAGTGTAATCTCACACACAGCGGTTGCCTTCGGTTCCTCAGTTGAGCGTGTTATAAAAGAACAGTGTCCCACTGCGGAATGTCTGGTTTAGGAACTGCTCTGGTTATGTGCCGTCATAGTTTAAAAGGTGTTTGTGTGCACTCAATACTGTGAAATATGCCTTTGTTTCCCTGAAACTTTTGCATTTTTCATGGATAGGTCAGAAATATGTTTTAAGTCTTTACAAAAAAATCCCTTTTTTGTTTGTCTGCTTCAGGCAAGCATTTTTGTTTTCGTGTTTTGTTTTTGTGTGTGTGTGTGTGTGTTTATCGGCGTCTGCTTCAGCCCTGGGTCCCCAATGGGACGTTTTTTCCTAGTTACAAATGGTTATTGAGATAAGATTACTCACCTGTAATGTGAGTTTAATTAAAGCCCTGATTGTTTCCTGAGGGCCGGCGGAGATTCTTTACTCAGTGGAGAGAGAGAAACAGACTCCGGCCCCAGGGATTCTAAATGTCACTCAACCATCTAAGGCAATACACTTCTGCATCTTTCATTTTTAAATCCATCTCATCATCCCATCTCATCAAGCCTTATTTAATTCCTCTTTTACCTCTTAAAGGAATGGTTCTGCCAAAAATTTTAATTGGCACCATTTACACACGATTATGTTGTGAATTTATTTCAGAATCAGTTATTTTGCAGCTTGTCAGAGCTGCTCTTTCATACTATACAACGAAAAAACATAGCAACCAGATATTGTGTGTATATATATATATATATATATATATATATATATATATATATATATATATATATATAATTATATTCTTCTCTCTATAGCTGTCAAATCTAATTTACCTTGTATAAACAGCATTTTTTAGATTTATGCTGCTTTATATATGTATCATATATGTGACCCTGGACCACAAAACCAGTCTTAAATGTCCCCTGAAATGCTTAGAAACACGCAGTGTTCATCCATATTGCTATAAAATATAGCATTCTGTGTAGAATTCAAATAGCTCCGATACATTTTGTCACACCGACTCGCGCATGTGATCCGCTCCGTGCTAGCGTGTCTCTGGACCGAAGCAGAGTGTGTGTGCGGTGCGGTGGTTAGCGTGACACAGCGCGAAACCAGACTTCTTTTTTTCCTCAATGGAAAGCATATTTACACTGTTTGAATCGTTCCCTGTCCCCTATATAGTGCACTATGTGCCATTCACTGTACAGAAAATACTAATTCTGTGGACAAGTGACTGATTTCAGCCGTGGCTTCAGCGTCTATTTTATAGTGTAGGGGGCGGGCGCTTCGGATTCTAGAGAGCATTTGATTGGACAGAAAGTTTGATGAGAAGCTGAAGTACGATGTGACGTCAAAAAAATCGGAAGTGACGAACTGCAAGCGTTGAATGCTTATATCTTCTAAATGCGAATTTTGTCACTGTTTTGGAGCACACTGCCTTATAGATAACCTTAAGACTAACATATTGATACTAACACCCAAAAAACTTTATTTTGATTTCATTGGGACTTTAAGTCGCTGGTGTATATTTGTTGCAATAGCAAAAAAAAAAAACATTGTATGGGTCAAAATTATAGATTTTTCTTTTATGCCAAACATCATTAGGATATTAAATAAAGATCATGTTCCATGAAGATATTTTGTAAATTTCCTACAGTAAATATATAAAAACTTATTTTTTGATTAGCAATATGCATTGCTAAGAACTTCATTTGGACAACTTTAAAGGGGATTTTCAAAAGATTTTTTTCACCCTCAAATTCCAGATTTTCAAATAGTTGTATCTCAGCCAAATATTGTCCCATAAAACCTTAAACACAAATCCAAATACTCAAACTAAATTCACGTAACCTCTGACTCTTCCATCAAAATAAAACAATCACTGCAAAACCATTTAACTTGCACTCAAAATCAAACGGTGCTCTCAGATCACACACACATGAGTCAATAAAATAAACGCTACAGAGCATTCATTAGACACTACAGAGAAAAATAGAGAACACAGCATCCAGAACATTACAGAAAAAGTATATTGTAATGAGTAAACAATTTTGCAATTCTGTAAAGTTTAGTAATTGCAGTTGAGTAAGGTGAATATATTGCATAGGCCTACTGTATGTACTGCAAGAATAATAGTTGTGCTAAATATTGAATAGTACTGAATGTTTGCATATATTCAGCACTTGGATACTGCAAAAATACTGCAGTCCAACTGCAAAGGCCAAAAAGGTCAAATAAAACTCTAAATGAATAGCATGTTACAGTACACTCAAATACTGTAAGTTGTGCTAGTGTAAAATCAGGGTCAATGAGAGATTAATTCTGTCTCAGCATCATATCTTTGTGCTTGAGTCCGGCCTGAGGACTTTGTCCACATCACAAGTAATGTTGTCTTTTTTGCTAGACAAAGAGAAAAAACCCTCTGGTCTGACAGATCCAGCCTTGATAACACTCTCTAAACCTTACTCTTTCTCTCCTCATCCTCCTCATCCTCCATTTCTTACATGTACTCTTCCTCCTCTCCTTCTCAGATTGTTTCCATCTATTGTTCGTATCATTATTCAGTCACCTGTGCCACTTGTGCACTCTGAACTGGCTCATATTTTATACAGTTGGTTTGATCATATCATTAGAAACAACAACAATTCTGAATCGTTGTGTGTAAATGATGACAACTGTGCTTTAGTTGTGTTTAACTTTTGCCGCTTGTGTTTAGCATTTTGCAGCACAAATGCATCACAGTGTGGTAAGTGTTTAAGTGAAAGAGAACGTGTTTAGAGTTTTGCAAAAAGTATTTATAAACTTATTGTATTTGTTAACTTAAAAGTGTATTCAACAGTTTTTGTTGCATTATCAGAATGAATATTGAGAATCAAATATCGGTATTGACTGCTGAAATATCGGTATTATGAACATTCTATTGTGATGCGCATTGACCAAAGTATGATTTTAGACAATGGTTTACCCAAAATGTCTTTCTATCTCTCTCTGCTCCGCTCCCGCTCATCTGTCCTTTGCCACTGATTCCTTCTGAACTACAGTACTGATATATTCACTCAGCACCCAACATGAGCGCACTGAAAGACATTGATTTTTAAAGTGTGTGTGTGTGTTTAAGAGCTAAGCAGTATCTTAGGCACAATCACAACCCCCCTACTGACACCGACAAACTGGCCTTGACACACAACTTTCTAAGCAATGAGAGAATGAAAAAAATACAAGTCTCACCTTTAAAAGACACTGATGGAAGAGGAATGATTTGCTGCTTGTTAAAAAAGGCATTTAAAGGAAAGAGTTACAGTCTGTATACAGGATATAAAGAAACAGGATCAGACGGAAGGATAGAGCGAGTGAGAGAAGGGTTGTTAATGTGATTAATGCCATGTCCAGGCTACTGGGATGAGGAAGAGACATGCTAGTCTGTGGCATTTGGTTCACTCTCTCTCTCTCTCTGACTCTCTCCTTGTGCTGCCTATTTCCTTAGTTATTGTTGTTGACTGACCTTAGAGGAATTGTCCAGGTTATTTACAACGTTATCTATGGACCTCATCTCTGGCATGCTCTGATTACCACACACAATCATTTTATTTGTCCCTCTATATAAATTTGATAAAAAAATAAGTTTATATTGAATTATTACGATACAAAGTTTAAATTGCCTGTTATTTTGGAGAAAAAAACAACAACAACTACAGACCTTCATTAATGTATGTTGAGTTCACTATAAAACAAACTAATATTTTCAAAAAAATATAAAACCAAAATGAATACAGAGCATTTACAAGAACTAGGCATATTTTGTATTTTAAATGACATTTTTATTTTCCCCCAATATAACACTTTTAAAAATATACCATTATAAACATGTATATGCTTATCAACCCTGTAAGTGTCGGACTCCGTTCCATGTTTTGTGTGTGTTTTGCCCCATGTGACCCAGTTTCTCCTTCATGTTGATTGTTCATTTGATTCCAGGTGTGTCTCCTTAGTCCCTCGATATGCTGTGTTTAAAAACCCCAGTCCTTTCAGTTAGTGTTGTCGGTTGTTGAATTGTCTTCTTGGATGTCATTCCTGAGTTCCTGTGTTTGTTTCCCTGAGTTCGTTGTATTAAAGTCCATGTTGAAGTGTATCCCTCGTCTCCTCGCTCCTTCGTTCCAGTCCTCATTGTGTGAAGCGGGACAGAACAACCGACCCAAAACAAGATGTCTACGGCTGAAGACAGGCTTTGGTGTCTGCGGCAGGGTGGTTGGGAATTGGAGAGGTATATAGAGGAGTTCCTAGAGCTCTCTAACCAGGTGAGCTGGTTCGATTCTGCTCTCGGTGTCTGTTTTCGGCTGGGGCTGGATGATGATATAATCGGCTGCGATCTTCCCACGTATAGTTTTCCCCTGATCGAGCTGGTTAATCATGTCCTGTATTTAAATGTTAAGTTAATCTGGAGGTAGAAAAAGTTTGGAGCGATCATCATCCAGTCCCTCCCGAAAACCACCGTGCCTCATCAGCTCACCCCTCACCAGGACCCTCCACATACCCATTCAAATGTTCCGATCACCCTTCTCCTCCCAGCACCGTCTCTGTTCTCAGCCCAGAAATGCTGGCCGTTCATGTGGCAAGCCCCCTATGCGTTCATGAGGCAAGCCCGCCGGTGGTTCCTCAGTCAAGCCTGCCAGCTCCTCGAAAGCGCCTGGCTGTGCCTGCTCCTCCAGAGCCAGCTCCTCGAAAGCGCCTGGCTGTGCCTGCTCCTCCAGAGCACCCTCCAGTGCCAGCTCCTCGAAAGCGCCTGGCTGTGACTGCTCCTCCAGAGCACACACCAGTGCCAGCTCCTCATAAGCGCTTCCCAGTCCCTGATTCCCTGTTTAGCCCAGGAAGGGCTCCTGATCCCCAGTTAAGCCCAGGGAGGCCTCCTGATTCCTTGTATAGCCCACGGAGGGCTTCAGATCCCCAGTTAAGCCCAGGGAGGGCTCCTGATCCCCAGTTCCACCCAGGAAGGGCTCCTGATCCCCAGTTCCACCCAGGAAGGGCTCCAGATCCCCAGTTAAGCCCAGGAAGGGCTCCTGATCCCCCGTTAAGCCCAGGGAGGGCTCCTGATTCCCCGTTAAGCCCAGGAAGGGCTCCTGTTACCCAGTTAGGCACAGGAAGGGCTCCTGTTCACCCGTTAAGCCCAGGGAGGGCTCCTGTCCCTGTGCTTAGCCCAAGGAGGGCTCCAGTTTCGGAATCCCCTCCAGAGCGCCCCCCAGGATTTCTAGTTTTCCCCAAGAATTTTTTTTTTTGGGGGGCATATACCGGTGGCCGAGCCAGCTAAGGCCACGGAGGATCCGCCCTGGCCTCCCGAGGCTCCTGATCCGCCATGACAGCCTGAATGGGTACCACTCTGGAGGCCCACCGTCCCGTGTCTGTCCTGATGGACCTCCAGAGCGCCCCCCATTTGGATGTTGTGTGGTGCGAGGATGCGCCTTCCGGGAGGGGGGAGTGATGTCATTGACTCCATTCCATGTTTAGTGTGTGTTTTGCCCCATTTGACCCAGTTTCTCCCTCATGTTGATTGTTCCTTTGATTCCAGTTGTGTCTCCTTAGTCCCTCGTTATCCTGTGTTTAAAAACCCCAGTCCTTTCAGTCAGTGTTGTCGGTTGTTGAATTGTCACTCCTGAGTTCCTGTGTTTGTTTTTCCCTGCGTTTGTTGTATTAAATTCCATGTTGAAGTTTATCCCTCGTCTCCTCGCTCCTTCGTTCCAGTCCTCATTGTGTGACAGTAAGTAAATAAATAATATAATTTACTGCCAGTTGTCTGTTGACAAACATGATACAGGGCAACAACACACTGCGTGATGTAGTCCATAAATGCCGTTATATGCCCCTAAAATTCAAGATATTGGGGCAAAAAATGCCCCGGTATGAGTTTTTGTCTCATATTTATAAAATATGATAAGTGATATCACACAGGAGCAGCGAGTGCAATATCACACAAATGCTGTTTCTGTCCCAAATAGCACAAGTGCACATGTGATTTTAAACAACAGTTCAGTAAATAAGTTAATACTGTGTTATTTTGTTTAGATCGGGTACAATATTGTCTGTTTTTGATCAGTTTTGCCAACAAAACTAAAACCTATAAAGCCACAGCATCACAGCAGTGATTCGTTTCTGAATGAATCTGCGTTTTGAACGAGTCGTGTGAACCAATGATTTATTGGCCCGTCCGTTAAGAGAGTAATTTACTTTGTTCCTGAATGAATCAGCAGTTTGAACCTTAAAACAAAATTTACCGTGAAATAATTTAATATACAGCAAGCACTTAAACAGAAATAGCAACTTTAACATGTCTGCTTTTAAACCTTTCTGAAATAGACTTCTTTTGTAAAACCCCAGCTGTACATTTTTATCCACTCTTGTTTACAAACTGAGGGACAAATCAAAACTATTATCTGTGATAAACAACAGCATGCCACAGATGCATACTATGGAGCAGGGGGGCCCAACCCTGCTCCTGGCGATCGACTGTCCTGCAAAGTTCAGCTCCAACCCTAATCAAACACACCTGAAGCAACTAATTATGGTCTTTAGGATCACTTAAAAATTAAAGGCAGGTGTCTTTGATTAGAGTTGGAGCTAAACTTTGCAGGACAGTTGATCGCCAGGAACAGGGCTGGGCACCCCTGCTATAGAGATTAGGCTGTAAATAACCTGACATTTCGTTTAAGATAAAATATCTCTGTGCATGTTTCACGCTATTGCTTTTGGTCATCTCCCATTATTAATAAAAATGAATTTCCTACAGAGTAGAAGAGCTGCAATAGATATAATTATCTCAGTGAATGCTGAAGGCAAGTAGGGAATATGACTGTGTGTGCAGACATGTGCTTATATTTGTCCATAATGTTTCCATAATTGTAAGGGATAATGAGGCACTCTGTCACTGTGTGGTTTTTATTGTTAGCATGATTAGCGTATTAGCCTGATGTTTTCAATTTGTGTTTGAAACTCTACAAAGCAGCTGCATCTTTCACATACTCGTTTTGCTCCATGTAAGATCTCTCTTCTCTCTTTTATCCCCTCATCGCACCCTGCCCTGTCAACAACTGGTGGTTGATGGAAACTGGAAGAAGGTTATGTAAAGAAACAACCCAGCTGCGCTCTGATTGGCCCAGTGTGTGGCATAACCTCACACGATTGGCCATCACCTCTGAACTTTTGAGAAAGTCTGTGTTGATGAGAAAGTCACAAAAGAACTCCATATTTACCGCTTGGGCTCTTTCTTTGTCTCCCACCTCTGCTCCGGCGTTCGTATTTTCTTTTCATTTAAGTTCAATAAGGTGCCGCACGGATCCGTTCAGTCAACAAACCATGTCGCCCCCAGCCCTGGCTCTTATAGTCTCTCTGTCGGTAAAGAGCGGCTTTATACTGATCTGTTCAAAGCACACGATGATTAATTTAAAGACAGATAGAGAGACAGACAGTGACTGACACAGACATCAAAAGACGATGGATGCCAACTTCTGAATCAATGCTCAAAAAAAAAAGAGAACGAGAGAAGAGTAGCCCTGTTTCTCCTCCTTCAGCTTGCTTTTCTGATGTATCTGTCTTCATGAAACTAGAAGGCTGGTTTTAATCTTCTGACGGTGGTGTGAAATTATGAAACGGGTGTGTGTGTGTGAGAGAGCGCGGGGGTGGCGAGGTCTTTTTGTGTTTTCTGAATGATTAGGTTTTATTGAAGCTTATCTGGCTTGTGGAGAGATTGTCACTGCTCTTTGTGCTTATGTCTGTGCATGTGTGCAGTTGGTTTTTGGTTATTGAAAATGAATGGCTCTGATTGTAATGATTTTATGCATATACAATAGTTACTTCTGGTCCTCGAATCTAATTGGCTGAGAGCTCTTTCCAGCCGCTCAGTATTCTACAGTATCACCATGGGAACTGTTTTACCATTTATATCACTCTGCTTGCAGCATTTCTCTAAGTGTCATAGTGAACAATCAAACTCACTATAATTTTAGAAATACTACTCTTGTTGTGTCACGGAATGTAGTTTTTTTTTAGGAGAGAATGTAGTTGTTCAAACTTCAAACATGCAGTTTATTAATTGTGCATATTTGAAAATTTGCTTTGATGTTTTCAGAGATGTGAGCTCCAGGGCATCAGCAGCTGTTCAGCGCTCATTAACCCGCCGAGAGCTGACTCACCTCGGCCAGATCTTCTGGAATTTGCTGCTGGTTCTGATGTCTCTATAGTGGTTAAACATGAGCTATACTTTGTTTTGGGTAAATCTAACCAGCAGTCTTTGCTCTCATTAATCTATTATTTGTTTCAGAGCAGATAGTTTTGGCTGTGGGCAAAGGTTTGTTACTTTATTTTTTATATAACTTACACTATTAGATAGCAACAATATATTGTCTTCATGAGTGAGTCAGTAGCAAAGACTTTTATATTGAAAGAGACTGAAACAGGGCTGTAAACAAGGACGTTATTTTAACGTTTGTTTTTGTATTTTTACCTTTGACATTGTTTTTACAACCCCTTGAAAGATACAACCAGCAAATCCATTGACTAGCGTCATCATGGGGATATATCCACTTAACAGTTGGAAGGATAGTACAGCAAAGATATCGCATGTATCGCTAATGTTTTATTGTGAAGATGAGATTAAGCTGAAGAATGAATGCTGTATGCAGGTAATCACACTTGATCAGTCCATCTCTCTCTTATAATACTCTACATAATAAAGCTTTTAACTTCCAGTGTTACTTCGTCACAAGTTCTAAAATTATTTTTAAATGTTTTCAAATTAGTAAAGGCGGCTTGGGCTCATCTGTTAAACTGTCAACTTGAGATTTGAATCTGTGGAGAAAGGAAGTAGTTCTGCACACGTTTTTTTATTTTTTATTTTACTTTATTTTTTTTAAACACTCCATGGTTGTTGCTTATTTATTTACATTATTGTGGCATGAAACTGTTGTATAAATTTAATATCACACTTATAATCGTGTACTATTGCTATTTTTTTATCAATTTAATGCATACTTTCTAAATAAAATGATTAATTTCTTAATCAATTAATTAAAAAAATATATATACAGTATATACCGGCCCCAGACTTTTACATCGTACTACTGCTATTTGTTACTGCTGGATCATAAATTGCAGGCAGTATAGCAAATACTGCAGTGATCTGTAAATTATTATTTTTTATCTGCATACAATTTAGATAATGTATATATATTATTCACATTACAATAATGACAATGTGATTTGATTGGCATTAACATATGACAGTTTAAGTTCAATTGTAATAAAAAAAGTTTCATTCAAGAAATTTCATTGGCCCTATACAACATCGTCTATAAGCAAAATATAACTTATAAATATATAAATAAATATATATATAAAAATACAATTTCTTATTTTGGGGGTGAAATATGACCCAGATGTGTTCTTGACAGGTTTTGTCAGATTCACCCAGAAAATATAACTGAATGACTATCAGAGGCCAGGACGGCTTAGGACTGATCAATGAATAAATCTAGAAGTATATAGAAATACAGAACAAAAATGTCACGGTTCTGCTGGTGTGCCCTAGTTAGCCACCAGATGTCACTGTGTATTTGTTTGGCTTGTTGTGTGTTTGTTGGTGCCATGTGCTCTCCTGTCTATTGTCTGACCCCGCCCGTCTTGTTACCTCGTTATTGTTTCAGTTGCTTCACCTGTCTCTCTCTTGTTACCCTCCTCGTTTGTCTTCCTATTTATTCTCATTGTGTCTGCAGTCCTGTGCTGGTTCCTTGTTATATGTTAGATGTTCCTGTTTTCTTGCCGTGCTGTGCCTTGTCCTGACCTGTCCTGGCCTGGCCTACCTGTTTTTCCCCCTCAGGGTAGTTTTTGTTGTTTATTGTATTTACTGTCTTTTTCCGTGTTGCGTTGCATCGCGCCGTGTAAACATAAAACCATGTCTGCATTTGTGATCGGAGAAATGACAAACAACAAGCCCTACTCTACACTGCTCAAAACTCGCGTTTGAATCTTCAGTGACAAATTCTTTAAATATAAAAAACGTACTTACAGTCTGTGAGTCAGGACAGCAGGCATTTTAGCCTACTCTACCAGGATCAGGAAACGTCCTCCATAAAATGTGCTGCACACATCTGAATATTTGGGTTGAAGTGTTCTGGAATAGTGTTGTAAATACAACTTAACCACTGATTTCTAGTTGTGTCCATTTTTGGAAGGCCAAACAAAGTAGTTTCGCTTTCACAACGAAACACAGTGGCGGCCTAGAGTGAGCAGAGGCCGGGGGCTAGAGTGAGGAACAGTCGGAAGGCTAGAGTGAGCGGAGGCCGGTGGGTTTGAGAACGGCGTGGCCAGCGGATTCGACAAAAGAGCGTCCGGAGGGCTTGCGGCAACCACATGTGACGACCCAGCGGATATCGTCCACTTTTGGAAGGCCAAACAAAGTAGTTTCGCTTTCACAACGAATCACACAGTGCCTTCACGACATGGTGGCGGCGGCAACAATACTACAGCGAGAATAAAAGTTACGCCTTCTTTCTTTGTGTGAACATTTGGGCGGCATTATGCAAATCTTCCCACAGTGACGTACATATGTGGGGGCATGTTAGAACGAGCCATTTTAGGTAGGCGTGGCTGACTCTTAAATTTTATGAAGTATATCTCTTTGGATTTGAGACTTTAGTCTTTGCAACTTTACAGATCTTCTTTATGCACCAAGAGCTTGTAACACTCCAAAGAGAAAGGAAAACTTGAAATCGTATCATATGATCCTTCAACTGTATGTTTCTACTCTTCTTTTGCTCTTCATTGTCTGTCCCTAGCAGATACTAGCAGATGCTAAAACAGTGAGCGAGAGATAAAATAGGGTATTTTAAGTGATTTGTGTGTCTTGTGTGTACCCAAAAGTATTCAGTGACCTGAAATGCTGCTCAGTGATATTTCACTCTGATGTGACTTCACAAAATAAATATGCATCTACAAAGAACTAGAATAAAATAGTGCCAAAAAAGAAGGGCATATCAGGACCAAGCGTTCTGCATGGTCGTATTCATGTGTAGTAGAAACGATCTACATACACACAAACACAAATTAATAAATAAATAAAAATTACCTGCAAACTTGCCACCATGATGCTGTGCTGCACTGAGTGGTTGTTGGGGGTGGAAAGGTGGTTGATAGGGTTTCTGAGTGGTTGTCAGGTGGTAAGTCTTTATGATCCTTGTCCCCTAGATAACTCCAGTCTCTTAGTCATTATGCACTACCAGTCAAACCTACACTTTTTGGGGCCCCTGAAAATATCTAAATATTTTGCAGTGATTCGCTGATGAATCAGTGCCAGATGTCTGTACCCAAATTAAAATGCCAGGTAACAGATTAAAGGACATATAAAATTGCACATAAAATTACATTTTCCCATGCAGCCAGCTCATTACTCGAGACAGATGTGTCTTTATGTCATCAGGCCCTCTCACAGACTGAAAGAGATGGAGAATATGCAAAGAGAGAGGCTGAACGCTCACTTTTAATGGATATTTAAAGGGTATGTCAAAGACCTGCAGAAATTACAAGCATTTCTGAGAGGTCGCTCCCATTGGCGTCGCTCCAGACACTAGAAAAAAAAACAGGTAATGAAACAAACATTAACAGTATCTCTGAAATGTTTCTTTTCAAAACACTCCATTCTGCTTGTCATTTCCTCAGCTAATGCCTTTCTGAATTAAAACAGCCGAAAGGTTATCGTAATCCAATTTCAAAGACAATAGCCTTCCAGGACCCCTTGGAGCAACGCGGGAACCATCGGCGTTCGGATCAGGATTGCTTCCCATGCTTGCCGAGTGTAGATTACAACAGAGAGGGAAATAATTATGTCTTTCCATGAGAGGGAGACAGAAATATCTCTTTGAATTATTGAAGATGGCAGTGCAGAATTTGCTTTCATATATGCAGAGAGTCCGAAAATATTCGGTCTTGAAACCGTAAACAAGGAGGAATCTTTTTGTCTGTCTTCCCTGTCTAATGCAATATCGCAGTGGTAAACAGAAGCCACAGTCTTTAATGAAGTAGCTTTTGGTCTCAGCTGACAGGAGGATACAGATGCTGGTATTGTGCTGATTAAACCGCAGGCCTCTGGTGCGAAGATTTGGTGCGTCAGGTTGAAAATTCGGTTCTCGCATCTTGCTGAGATTATGGAAACGAGTTGCATAACACTGACGCATGACATTTTTACATACAAAAGTTACATGCTGATGTATTCTTGCATTACACTCTGTTCCTTTTCTAACTCTAACTCACTGTCCACTATCTACATGGGCAGCTACCAATGTTCCCTCTAATTTTTTTTCTTGCTGAGCAAAACTTTTCTCTATTGGGCGTGCATTTCGGCCACCTGAGCAAAAACATTCTTTATACCAGACCTGTACAGCGCGCACACAAAAAAGTGTGTAACTTTTAAGTTTAATTTGCTATTTGTATTTAATTTGACCTGTGACTAAATGATGTACATTTTAGGTTACCTGAGAATTTTTTTTATTTGTATTTATATATATTTTTTTTTACAGTATAATACACTGCCATTCAAAAGTTTGGGATCAGTAATGTTTATTAAATTAGTTTATTATGCTCGTCAGTGCTGTATCTATTTGATAAAAATACAGAATATTATTTAGCAAAATAATATTGTGAAATATTATTGCAATTTAAAATAAAAGATTTCTATTTTAATATACTTTAAAATATAATTTATTCCTATGAAGCAAAGCAATTTTCAGCATCATTACTCCAGTCTTCAGTGTCACATGATCCTTCAGAAATCATTCTAATATGCTGATTTATTATCAATGTTGGAAACAGTTGTGCTGCTTAATATTTATAAATAAAAAGTTAAAAAGAACAGTGTTTATTCAAAATAGAAATGTTGTGTTACAATATACAGTACAATATACATATAAGTTTGTGGTCTGTAATTTTTTTTTTTTTTTTTAAGAAATTAATACTTTTATTCAGCAAGAATGTGTTGAATGGATAAAAAGTGATAGTAAAGACTTATATTTTTAGAAAATATTTCTATTTTGAATAAATGCTGTTATTTGTAACTTTTTATTTATCAAAGAAAAAAGTATCACAGATTAAAAAAAAATATTAAGCAGCACAACAGTTTCAACACTGATAATAAATCAGCATATTAGAATGATTTCTGAAGGATCATATGACACTGAAGACTGGATTAATGATGCTGAAAATTCAGCTTTGCTTCACGGGAATAAATTATATTTTAAAGTATATTAAAATAGGAAACCAATATTAGAAATTGCAATAGTGTCTCACAATATTACTGTTTTTTTTCTGTATTTTCAATCAAATAAATACATCCTTGATGAGCATAAGAGACATCAAGGTCAATTATTTATTAGGTTTGTAATATTTGATATAACATAATATAATATAAAAAAAACTGAAGCATTTCAACTGATAGAATATAATAGAAAACAAACTGAAGCATTTAAACTGATAATAGAATAGAATAGAATAGTAAACAAACTGAAGCATTTAAACTGAGATCTGTAAGTTAAATATAAAAAAAAATGTGAACGTGAATTCTTCTATAGCTACCTAAACATCCCTATGAAGTACAGTTTGCACAATACACCTGTGTGTGACTGTAAATGTCTCTGAGTTTTGTTACCGTTCTGTGCCCATCATCCACTATATCCAGCACTTAATCAAGCCACTCTTCTTTACTACATGATGATGTTTTATTTCACGTCATTGCGTTTGCGTTGGCTCTCGATTTGAGCTATTTCGTCCGCAACCATTAAAATATTCAGTTTCTACAGCGACTCATTTGGCGCACATCATTCTCTTTCTACTGAGGTGGTACTAAAAAAAGTACCAGGTACTGTACCCAGTGGAAAACCCCAAAAAAGTTAACCATACCGTGCCGTACCATGCAGTGGAAAAGCGCCATATGAAACCTGTAAAGCGCATTCACCGGTTTTAACTCTATAGCGATATCAACTCTATAGCGTTTTACCCGAGCATTACAATTCATTCGCTTTCGCAAATGGCTTTCCCAACTCATTTATGTGTGTACGCGGCACATTAGTGTAGCTTATAGTGCAGCTTAGAGGGAACATTGGCAGCTACCAAATAAGTCATCATCCAGACTGCATTAGAACCTCATATGTGAACAGTTTGGAACACTCTACATTGGCAGCTACTCCACACACCATGCATGGAACATAGAAAACCAAGCTGGTAACTGTTTTGGAACATCTAAGCATGTCATTATCTGTTAAAACTAGTCATTAGCTGGCTAACTTGTGCCAAAACCCAGTCTGACCACCTGAAGCTGGTATTACCAGTTGGTAGCTATTTTCTTGTTACTCCAAGGTGATTTACCACTATCTTCGAAGTCCACAAATGTCAGACATAATGGGACATCTAGCAACTGTGACAGCTACCGTTGATGAGCTGCAGTAATGTTTGTACTGGACTTTTTTATTTTTTATGTCCAACTGTCTGAAAACAAAACAGGTCCATTTATGCTCCATTGATGTACATAATCAAAAGTTCATAAAATTGCATCCTAGTAAGATATGTCAATATTTAAAATACTCCTTTTTTTATGTAATGCTACATACTTGATAAAGTTGAATCCAAATACTTATGACTTGTTCTATCGATTTTTTTTTTTAAATAAATAAACAAATCATTAAGTTGTCACTGGCATGAAATGAATCGTCAGATAGTCTGGGCCACAAAGGATCAATCTATTGTATCCTTCATGGCCTGGAAAATGAATAATGCATTTAGAGACCGCATTTGAAGGAGACTCCAAATTGGGACAGGCTTCGTCGCACTACTATGATTCATGCAGCCTTCGAAAGATGCAGCCTCTGAATTGGGCCACAGTTTGAAATTAGCATGTTGCTAATCTAACAACATGATATTCTAATAAGCATAAAAACCATAGCAAACATTGGGTATAATAATACATTTTTTATTACATTAAACTATATCGATACATTTCTGTATAAATCAACTATTTTTTTCAAAATGCACTCGGGGATTGCATTCAAAATAAATAATTCAATAAAATAATAATAACTTCAACAACAACAATAATACTAATTACACATTAACAGCTGTTCATTCAAGTAAAAATGCTTATCTCATTAAATTTTTTCACACAATATGCATGTTGCTGTGAACAGGCCTTACCTTGGCAGCTTACTAGATTTTGCTACAGAGCAATTACCTTCAAATGTGGATAGTGACAAGTATCTAACTGTGTATGTGGGGGGTGTGGGGGTCTGGGGGGTTTGTGTCATCATTGTGGGATTGTCGCTCATCAGGGTGGCAGCAGTTATGATTGTCGGCCCAGGCTAATGGGTGTCCATAGAAAAACACAGTAATGGGCCACTGTGCCAAGGAGCAATGGATCACTTTCCTATCAAAACTAGCCTTTAGGCCTCAGCTTCAATATATCCATCAAACTGTTTGTGTGTGCGCTCGTGTGTGTTACATCAGATGCACAATGGGAGATAATTGTGATGGTGTGGACACAGCCATGCATCAAAGTCACATGTTGGATTGATACTCTAGACTGTAATGATCTCACATTGAAATGACAAATATGCACATTCTCTCCATTATTTTCTCTTTTTCTCTCTCCTTTTCTAGTAACTTGTTTTTTAATGTGACTGAATTTATCGTTTCTTGTTATTTAGTTTTGATCTTTGATATCTGGAAAAGAGACCGTCTTTTGCATAGATGGTGTAGTTGCGGCATCTACTAGCAGGGGCTAAAAGGACCATTTTATTTTTATTTATTTATTTACTTTATTTTAACTCACTTAATTTTGATAAATTTTTCCAGAAAATAAGACTTAATGTATTATGTCATTTTTCTACTCAAATAAATGCATCTTGATTTAAAGGAATAGTTCTCTCAAAAATGAAAAGTTGCTGAATATTTACTCACTCTCAGGTCATCCGAGATGTTGATGAGGTTGTTTCTTCACTGGAACATATTTGGAGAAAATTATCATTACATCACTGGCTCATCAATGGATCCTCTGCAGTGAATGGGTGCCGTCAGAATAGCTGATAAAAACATCACAAGTAATCCACACCATTCCAGTCCATCAATTAACGTCTTGTGAAACAAAAAGCCCAAATCTGTAATTAAAACTTTCAAACCATTGCTTCTGGCTAAAAGACAGTCTCGTCATTTGAAAAAAAAAAAATGTTTTTTTTGCTAAACCTCCAGAACTGAAACTTCCACTGAGCTTAAACTGAATAAATAATGCAGAATTCAAGGAGCTACCAGACACAAAACTCATATTTCCTCTGGAAATTACTCGGATATGAAAGTCTACAAACCTGAGTTTGTACTGCATTTCTGATAAGGTCATATACGTATTCTCAAAGTTCTCAAAGCCAAACGCAGACTGCTAGACTTATGCTCATTGCCCTTTTATGTTTTAAGTATAGGAGTAGTATGCGACAAAAAGCACTGCATCATAGCCAACTTGCAACGTGCCTTGATTTTGTAACAGATGCTCCTAGTCTGCAAAAAGTGCACAAGACGACCAAAAAAAAAAAACCTCAAGAAACCACAAATCTTTCAATGAATCTTTAAATGTGCTGGGTAAGTGTGCAGTAGTTAGCCTAAGGTAAACCAAGCTAGATTGTGCAGTAGTGTGGTTTGGCACCCAGTATCTGACATGGTTTTCTCAATATCAAACATTTTAGAAGTCAATTTTTTCAGGTTCTGATAGGTATGTCTATATTATGTTACATAATTTGCACATGCAACTCCCATACTAGGGTTAATTTGACGTTTTTGCCAAGGTAATGCATTTTATATGCTTATAGATAGATAGATAGATATCTACCAGTTGTGGTCAAATTGAACTTTTGTTTGATGTGCAGAAGTGCTGTGTAAAGATGTTTTAAAAAAAACTGTCTTTTGTGCTCCATGAAATAATAACAGCAGAGGGGTTGGAACGACACAAGGGGAGGCGGAGTAAATATTTTTGGGTGAATTACTCCTTTAATATTTCAGACAGAATCAACAATGATAGGTTGACTGATGTTTGCAATACCTGTTGTATTTATTACCACGTGACAGCCACATACAGCATAAAAAAGCTCACATGGCTTGAATGGAATAATTGACCTTTTTCTCTCCTCGGGCTATTCTACAGGCGTCTTGCTGAGTTATATCTTTTATTATATTCATGCCTTTGTGTGTCTTTGGCCCCGAGCAGATCTAATGATCTCCCAGATGCACCATTTCATAATCTATAACCAGCCCAGCAGAGCCCAGGTGCTTTGATTCTCCACGATTGCTCACGCTCGGCCCCAGTCAGATGGCCGGATTTAACCAAATGGCCTTACCTCTGTTGTTTAGGTCTTTAAATGTTTTAAAAGACAACTGGGCTTTAAAGTGGTAGAGTGAGTGGGAAAAAGGCTGCCAATTTAAATGATGGAGAACGCAGGGGTGAACGAAACCGCTGGGTCGTGGCTTTCATCTACTGGTGTGGAGCCCTGCTGCTTTAATGCCCGGCCAGAGAAAAAATGGCAATCATAAATATGGTTTTGATTTTCCTGTCAGCTGCAACAACAAAGTTACAAGCCGAGAATATTAGGAGCCATTGATCGCTGTCTGTTTGGGAACATAACAAATGATGACCTTTTTTTTGTGGGTCTCAGGATATAAAAGTACCAACCTGGGTGTCTTTCGCACGGACAGGGGTGCTGGCATTAACACAAATTTGAGCGCACCATTAAAGGCCCACATCAATTTTCAGGGAATGTGCTTTTGTCATTACTGTGGAGATGGGGTGCTGTAAAGCGTGGCGAGGTGCACATATCTGAGCCGGGGGAGGCTAGGAAAGCAGACCATTAAATACCTTGATTTACGTTCACTCTCTCACACACGCACACGCTTTTAGCCGTAGCGATCACGGTCTCATTATTGGCTACACAAACCTACACACACCGTCACTTTCCTCTAAATGTCTGCATAAGCTGCTATGTTCTTCTATTCTTCTATAATTGCTCTTCGCTGAATTCTACACTAAGGAAATAGATAGTTTCTGTGGGTATATGTAGATCAGAAAGGCATATCTCTTCAGGAACATTATGCAACCTTGGCCTTATTCTATACAGGATGTGTTTTTTAATGTAAGTGAATAACGTAAGTAGACTAAGCGTAATGGTCTTGTAGTGAATATGTGAATCTGAGTCACTCCAGTAGCCTTGAGGCAGTTGCTTCAGAGTGTAAACGTCATAATGCTAAGTAAGTCATGAAATTATATTATGACATTAAAAACTTCCAGAAACATCCCTTGCTTCTTATGGACTCGAAAATGACAATTCTGTCACCATTTATTATTTACCCATATGAATTTAAAAATGTACACATCCTTTGTGTTTAAAATGTGCAAAATGAATATTCCTAGTAATTTTGCCAAAAACATTTTGCCAAAATATACAATTCTAGCTTAATATCATTAGTATTTGTATGAAGTGTTCACATTGTTGTGTGTTTCAACAGTGACACCTTACAATATGGCTCATTAATTGATATTAGTTAATGTTAGTTAGTTAGCAAAGCATTAATAAATCTTTGCTAAAATTAGTTAATAAAAATTCAAGTGTTCAATGTTAGTTCACATTAGCTTAGATGCATTAAATTAGTTTATTTATATACAACGTTTGATTTTTTTCCAATGCATTAGCAGCGATTAAGAAATGTTCACAAATGTTGAAGTAATTTGCATTGTTAGTTCATGTTAACTAATATATTTTACTAATGTTAACAAATTCTAGCTTGTTCTCATGAGTATTTGTAAGTAGTGTTTATATTTTTGTAAGTTTAAGTGGTAACACTTTACAATAATGCCGTTAGTTAACCTTAGTTAGTTATTCATTATGTGGACCTAATAGGATTAATAAAACATTTGTACTGTACATCTCTAAAATACATAAAATGCTTGTTTTAGATGTCAGTATGTTAATAATGTACACTTATGCAAATGAACAAAATCTATGTGTGTTAGAACCTGTCACGAATTCAGTCCATGGACTTCCGTTTATTCACCACCAGAGGTCACCCTTTCCATTTCATTGACTCTCGCACAACACAAACTGTTGCATAGCACCCCGGACTACATATCCCATCTTTCTTTGCACGATTTGCACACTGTACTGATTGCACACAGCTGTTTCTAATCACCTCACTCACTATATAACACCCACTCTAACAACATTTCTCTGCTGAGTATTGTTTAGCCTGTACCCCTTTCCGAGTCTCCGTGTTTTCCTTGTTTTGCCTTGCCT
>NW_015505725.1:61932-62924 GCF_001515645.1 Sinocyclocheilus grahami | reverse complement strand
AAACAAAGTTTATCCGTTTTTACCGAGGCGAATTAAGGTAAGTTGTAAACGCCACATCTGCGCTTGTGTGTACGTTACATCTGCCGGAGCCGGCATTTTTCAAATTAACAACGGTTGTTCACGGCGACGCAAAGAATTGTGGGTTATCTGTAGCAGCGAAGGATACACCTCATGCATCCTCCGAAATCCTGTGAAAGAAGGTCACATTCGAAGGTCGCATTCGGAGTGTCCTACATGCTTTTCTGAAATGAGACAGCCTCGATGACGTATGCAGCCTTCGAATGCGACCTCCGGAGGGTGCAGCCTTCTAAATGAGACACAGCTTATGTAACACCCACTCTATCCACCTTTCTCTGCTGAGTATTGTTTAGCCTGTACCCCTTTCCGTCTCTTGAATAAAGCCTGCAGATGGATCCACACGTCTCACGTCTCGTCAGCCCCGTCACAGAATACTCAGCCCAACAAGGATCCAGCGGCTTTTCCAAAAAATATTGGCCAGGACACAGCAATTAGCCCTTTAGCCCTTAAACAGGGTCCCCGATTTTGGAGAACCATATTCGAGAGTTTTTAGCCATCACTCACTATTCTAGACTGTTTAAACAGCTGATCGTCATGAGTCCGGTCAGGTTCCAGTTCATTATCATGAGTCAAGTTTAGTCACAGCTGATATTCATGAGTCTAGTCAAGTCACAACTGATCGTCATGAGTCAAGTCTAGTCACAGTTGTTCTTCCTGAGTTCAGTCAAGTCACGGTTGATCATCATGAGTCGGGTCTAGTCACAGTTGATCGTCATGAGTCAAGTCAAGTTACAGTTCATTATCAGGAGTCTAGTCTAGTCACAGCTGATCTTCCTGAGTCGAGTTTAGTCACAGTTGATCGTTATGAGTCAAATCGAGTCACAGTTTATCAGCATGAGCCTGGTCCAGTCACAGCTGATATTCATGAGTCTAGTCAAGTCACAACTGATAGTCATAAACAAAGCTTAGTACAA
>NW_015505725.1:61176-61777 GCF_001515645.1 Sinocyclocheilus grahami | reverse complement strand
GTTCTTCATGAGGCAAGTCAAGTCACCATTGTTATTCATGAGTCCAGTCAAGTCACAGCTGGACATCCAGAGTCCCATCACGTCACAGCTGATCATCCAGTGTCCCGTCACGTCACAGCTGATCATCCAGAGTCCCGTCACATCACAGCTGATCATCCAGAGTCCCGTCACGTCACAGCTGATCATCCAGAGTCCCGTCACGTCACAGCTGATCATCCAGAGTCCCGTCACGTCCTGCAGAACCTTCCGAAGCGGCGGTGCTCGCTTCAGCTCCTTGCGTGGTGGTGGCGCCTAGAAACGCACATTCGACCCGTCATGTCAGGGTCGAAAAAACCTTTGCCGAACTCTCCCTGTATCCTGAGGGCACTACTGTGGAACCTCCAGAGGTGGCGGCATCCACTGCAGAACCTCCAGAGGTGTCAGTAGTACCCACCTGTGAACTCTCTGCTCATCCAGTTCCGGCCAAGGAGGCCGTCAATGAACTTTCTGCCTGTTTTGTTCTGGCCAAGGAGGCCGCCGATGAACTCTCTGCTCGTCCTGTTCCGGCCAAGGAGGCCGTCTATGAACTCTCTGCTCGTCCTGTTCCGGCCAAGGAGGCCGT
>NW_015505725.1:60829-61135 GCF_001515645.1 Sinocyclocheilus grahami | reverse complement strand
CGCCGATGAACTCTCTGTCTGTTCTGTCCCGGCCAAGGAGGCCGCCTATGAACTCTCTGTCTGTCTTGTTCCGGCCAAGGAGGCCATCAGTGAACGATCTGCCTGTCCTGTTCCGGCCAAGGAGGTCGTCTGGGAACTCTTTGCCTGTCCTGTCACGGCTATGGAGGCCGTCGGGGAATCCTCATCCTGTCCTGTCACGGATATGGAGGCCGTTTGTGAACTTTTGTCTTGTCCCGACCCAGCCAGGGAGGCTGCCCCTGAATGCTCAATCTTGTCTATCAACCCCAATGTTCTGTCTGTGTTGTC
>NW_015505725.1:53018-58604 GCF_001515645.1 Sinocyclocheilus grahami | reverse complement strand
GGACTACATATCCCATCATTCTTTGCACGATTTGCACACTGCACTGATTGCACACAGCTGTTTCTAATCACCTCACTCACTATATAACACACACTCTAACAACATTTCTCTGCTGAGTATTGTTTAGTCTGTACCCCTTTCCGAGTCTCCGTGTTTTCCTTGTTTTGCCTTGCCTGTTTCTGCGGTATCTGATCTTTGCCTGTTTTCCTGGATTTCTCCCTCTCGTCTTGCCCTTGTGATTCTGTCTGCCAATCGGTGACCTACGCTAGCCCTAGGACTATTTTTGTGTTTTGCCCGCCATATACCTGTTTGCCATTGTTTTGACCCTGCCTGTTTACCACGTCTCTTGAATAAAGCCTGCAGATGGATCCACACGTCTCACGTCTCGTCAGCCCCATTACAGAACCACGCTGTACATACAAATTACATAGGATTATTTGGCAAATCCAATAATTAGTTGTTCCTTGAAAGCCGTGGTTGCATAATCTAGTGTCTTTTAGACACAATTTTTCTAGGCAGACTAGAAAAAAAAAAAAAAACTCTATGCCTTTATTCCCAGAAGTTGCGTAAAACCAGTGGGCGAGTGAAAGACCTGGGACTTTTTCATTGAATTTTTAGAAAAAAGAAATAAATGGTGCTATCTCTGCTGTGTTTGATTCCACTGACCAGTTTTGCTGGGGAGTAATTGTGTTCACAGCCATACTTTTTCACAGTTTTAGTAATAAGAGGAAATGGTTTGTCAGAAATAGCCTTTTAAACGTGTCCTAAAAGACATTTGCAGTGGCGTTTGCCCTGCAGTCTTCTGTTATTATTTCTTAAGTCTATGTGAAAACCCCCTGGAGTAAAGAAGAGGGCATGTGGTTTCCATATCAGATCCTCTTTTTCTCCTGGTGAAGGTATCAGGAGGTTTCAGCTGGGTCTAATTCACCCACGCAGACCAATGAGTCAGATTCCACTCAGACTCCACTTGCTAGAACAGGCATAATGGAGCTTGTTTACTCTTCTTTATCGGCCTTCTTGGTTGTGTAATCGTTTGTGTTGTTGTGCACTTTTGTCACCCATAACCCAACAGATTCTATAACCTCATGTCCATTTGGAGCTCTGAGATATAATATAACTCCATACCTTACAACCTTAATAGAATATGCTGGATAAATACAACTTTTACTCTGTCAGCGGCATCTGTGCCATATCAACTACCACAGAAAAAAATGTGTTAAATTAATTTGAATGAAAGTCTACAGGGAAATGACAGCAACAATTGTTTAAAAATATTTTAATTGCGTAGTTTCGTTGTAGATACCATGTCAGTGTTTTTATTGTTAGCTAAAATGAAATTATTTTTTCTTTAATTGGAGTAAAGCGGAAATAAAATTATAAATAGAGAAATATAAGATTAATTGAACAGGATGGAAAAATTCAAGTACAAAGATTACCAAAAAAATAAATAAATAAAAATAAAGCTAAATAAAAATATTTACAAAAATGAAAAATAACAGAAGTACTAAAAAAAAAAAAACCTGAATATATATCTATATTGTCCTCCACTTCTGTTCACATTAATGCTTCTATTAATGAAAATTCATATATTTCCCTTGTTGAGCTTAAAAAATACTTACAAGTTTCAGCTTTGAAACTTCAATTTATATAAACTATATAACCATTTTTTTATGTTTCTTTATTGTACATGCAGACTACATGGAGTGTTTTTTACCTAAAACTATTTGGAAAAATGCATTTATAATCATATTCTCACCCCATATGTCATTGTTTGGCCAAACAGATCCTGTCCCAAACTCATGTCATTGGTTTCCCTATTGTTGGTGTGTTGAACTGGTCAGGATGCTAAAAAAAACAGCTAAGTAATGTTTTGATGGTACCACAGACCACATTGTTTACACTTTTCAAGGAAATTTACCTACAAATGTCTTATAGTTGTTTCTGCATATTATGCTGAGCTAGGAGAAAGTATTTAACATTGAAAAAATCCACACGTCACCATCAACATTCTCTGTCCAACGCTGTTTTAGCGTTCACACGGATTATGAATGTTATGCTCTGTGGAGCAAATTATATTTTGGAGTGTTTGTTATGGCCCCTAGTGCTCAGTGAACTCAGAGATGGGTCAAAACATCCAGTCATGTCCACCTCACCATGGTAACTGTGGAGAAAGCCTCAACCTTGCCATAGCAACCCTGAGACACAACGGTCCACCTGCCACAACTTGTCACCACAACAAAAAGACAAAAAAATGCATGAGTAACTGAATAGCTGGGAGTGTTATTTACACATCTATTGCTCAGTCAAGAGTTACTGTGTAAATGTTGTGCTGTGATTTATTGTTCCTGATGTAGTGACAACTCAACTCTCAGTTTTCATACATGTTGTTTTGTCATTCACCTTTAACCTTTGACCTGAAGCAATGAAACATCAGCACTACGGGTGCTACGGGTATCTCTATGGGTGCTTTCTAATTAACGGAGAGTGGACTTACCAGGGTATTCACCAATCATAATTGAGATTCTAAATCACATATGGAGCATATATGTTTAGTCTAAAAAGCGCCGCAAATGGTACAAATGTACATTTTGCGCGTTAAAGGAAGTGGATAGTACAGAGTTGTTAGAAAGACAACACATGCGGTTTGTTAATAAAGATAATGTCCATTTAAAATGTGCTTCGACGTTTTCGGAGCTCCATGGTGTCAGTGGCCGTTCCGCGTTCATGAACCCACTGAGAGCAGCCTCACCTCGGCCAGATATTCTAGAATTTGCTGCTGGCTCTGATGTCTCTATAGTGGTTAAACATGAGCTATAATTAGTTTTGGGTAAATTTCATGGGTAGTCTTTGGTCTCATTAATCTATTATTTGTTTCAGAGCAGATAGTTTTGGCTGAGAGTAAAATCTCATCACGTTACATTTTATTTAGTCTCAGCCTCAGACGTCACGCCCACGGACCATTGGCTGAATGCCTGATGCATTCGGCACACAAAAGTGGATACACTTCAGGAGTTTCGAAGTCATCATCGGATTGGTTGAATTATACAGGATTTCCGGGAGACGTGTGTGTCGCGTTCTTTAACGTTCTGCCTGGAAACAAAAATGCCGTGACAACAAATCCCCTCACGAAAGAAGAAAGCCGTCGTGTTTACAACTGTGATGACGAGCGCTTATCAGGATCAACTAAATGCTGGATATTCAAAAGTATGTGAAATATTTAAAGTTTGCGGCATAGAATCTTTAAAATACATCCGAGAGTTTTACACACCGGTCTGATATTGTGGCGACATTTCCACGCCCCGAAATGTGACGCTGAACGAAACGAACTGTGATTGGTTGTTTGACATGTTGGTCAAACGACCTCAAGGAGCAGGCCTTGGCCAATGAAAGCTGCCATGGATTCCAGACCTTCAGCCGTCAGTCTGAAGGTCTGGCTACGTGAGACTACATTTTATTTAACTTTAATGCTGTATATCAGAGCACTGCCTACTGCCTACAGAGGTTGCCTACTTTTGACTGATTTGCCTAGCAACTTGATGGCTGTTGTTGTTGTTTATTAAATATTATTATTAAATAAAAATGTTATGTAAATAATAGTAGTGTTTAAAAATAGTATTTAGTTTTGAGAAACGTGTGTTATTTTAAAATGGTGTGGTGATTTTGGATCAATTGTTCCACCTTTAGATGGCGACAAGAGACAGTTTTTATGAGTGAATCAGCAGTAAAGACTTTTATATTGACAGGGACTGAAACAGGGTTGTAAACAAGGAAGTTAATTTTTCTTTCAACAACACCTTGTAAGACGCAGTGAACAGCGCTGTCATCGGAAATCACCCTTAACAGATGAAAGGATAGCATGACAAAAATATATTTCCTCAACACACATTCAAACTAATGTTTTATTGTGAATATGAGATTGAGCTGAAGAATGAATGCTGTATCAGATGCAGGTAATCACACTCGCTCAGTCCATCTGTCTCTCATAATACTGAGCTTTTAATACAGTAATACAATAAGCTTTCAATGAAGCAGCTCGACGTTCCTTCATTACTATTTCTAAAGTGATGTTTTTGAATTAGTAACAGAGGCTTGAGCTCAGCTGTTAAACTGTAAAACTGAGATTTGAATCCATGGTGGAAGGAAGTAGTTTCGCACAAAAGCAGGTTTTAAAGACTCTCCGTTGTTGTATCATTTTTATTTATACACTCAAACTGTTGTATACACAATATCACACTCGTAGCCATGCGATATGGCTGTTTATCAGCATGCTATGATTACCCGAGTCCTCGTGCCTACGGCCGAATCACAGCCATGCTGATATACAGCCATATCTCACTGCAACTCGATATTGCTCATATATAAACTATTCAAAATATTTGAATTTATAATAATGATCTTTTATGAATTATGTAATTTTTTACATGTTTGTTTCTGAAAACCAAAAGTTTTTAGCTCATTGCTGTACAGTTGGTAGTGTCTATGTTTTGGATGGATGCTAGGAACACTGTAAACAAATTCAAACCCCTCTAATTCAAAATTTCTAGTGACAAAATTTTTCTGTTGGTCTGTGAATTTTATCAATTGGGATTAAGCCTGGCTTATTTGGTTAACTTGTTTTATGACACAGGCCTCGAGGCATTAAAAGTGATCATATTTTCTCCATTGCATGGAATCGCATTGTGTTGAATCGAATCGAATCGAAAATGGATCGCACTGCATCGTAATAGGGGTGAATCATATTGCGTCGCATCGCATCGGTAGCTGCTTAGTTTGTATCTTTAATGTATTGTGTCGTTGGCTATGCATCGAGATGCATATCATATCGGCCTGAGTCATGAGATGCACATCCCAAATATATATATATATATATATATAAGAAAGGTACTAAGTGACCAAGTAGTACTAATGATGCTCACCTTAGCAAACTCTGCTAATGATATGCGTTCATGCTATTCATAAAAAACATGTCCTTTTTTCTTGTATGCCTACGTTATGCTGTCTTTGTTATGTATGTTACAATATTCTTAGATGTACCAAATCATCAGAACAAATCAATCGGGGCTAAAGCGGTTCCATTAATGACTAATTAAATCCAGATTCCCTTACTAATTTGTGCACGCTTATTCTTCAGCAGACCTTAATGTTGATCATGGATCAAATCGATCCACCATGACAAACAGTGAATATATCTGTGCTGTTTAATGCATTTAACAAGTTGTGTTTTCCTCAGTGCATAACTGACATGTCACAGGTATATTTTTCATTTTTAAATGTTAGAAAGTCATGCAAACAAATCCATTTTGCTGTCAGGAGTGGGCGAGGCACATGCGCACTAAACAGACTGTGCGTAATCGAATAGGAACGCAATAATTCTGAGTAAAATATACATTTTGCTAAAAAAATAGTTTTTGGACATTAAATGTGTCTTTTGTAGAATTTTAAACCAACATATAAAGTGTATTTTTATGATAGCAGTAACTGTAAGTGGACTATTGTAATAGGTAAATCAAATGTAAGCTAGTAGGCTTCTAATTACTAAGCTCAAATGTGTTAATGTGAGTTTTTATAACAGTTAAAATGTAGTCA
>NW_015505725.1:48272-52888 GCF_001515645.1 Sinocyclocheilus grahami | reverse complement strand
CTATTGTAATAGGTAAATCAAATGTAAGCTAGTAGGCTTCTAATTACTAAGCTCAAATGTGTTAATGTGAGTTTTTATAGAAGTTAAAATGTAGTCATTTTCTTTATTATTTATTAAAATTTTGAATTCAGTGATTTTAACTTTTAATTTAGTTATTTTAATGCTTTAAAGAGCAATTTTAGATTTTCATGTTCTAATGTTCTGCTATCTGTTCTACAAACTATAAAAGATACAGCTGTAATAAAACCAGAGAGAAAGGCATAGCTAGAAACTGTAAAAAAAAAAAAAAAAAGTCAATTAATAGTATGTGAGACAGTGGTAATATCATTGTGTTCCTATTGGTCAGTAGAGGAGCTTAGCTTAGCCTGACAGTTAGCCTGCTTTAGACCAGCGGCCAGTTGCATAAACTTAGCCACCAAGTTAAGACTGTGTCTTAAGAACTAGTTTGACCAACTAGCAGTTGCCAAGGGGAAATCAGTCTTACTTTTCCAATACAAATAAGACCAATCTACCTTTTCATAACTGAATTAAAAAAGTTTTGTCCAGTCTTGAGGAAAAAAAAAATAGATGGCTAACTTTTTAAGACTAGTCTAAACCATTTATGCAACCGGACCCAGGTTAGTTTCCCAGCATAAGTTGCCACAGTGACTAAGCTCGATCTAGGCCTATGTTAAATTTGCTTCATGGAACCAAATCATTTGACAATGAATCAGACTAACTGAAATAAGCCTGGCTTATTTAGTTAACTTGTTTTATGACACAGGCCTCGAGGCATTAAAAGTGATCATATTTTCTCCATTGCATCATATTGTATCGAATCGCATTGTGTTGAATCGAATCGAATCGGATCGAAAAATACATTACTCCTTTTTTGATGCCAATAAAGCACATCTGAATAGAGAGAGAGAGAGAGAGAGAGAACATTAGAACATGAAAATCTAAAATTGCTCTTTAAAGCATTAAAATAACTAAATTAAAAGTTAAAATCACTGAATTAAAAATTTAAATAAACAATAAAGAAAATGACTACATTTTAACTGCTATAAGAAACTCACATTAACTCATACTGTATATACTGTATATATACAGTATATATATAAGAAAGGTACTAACTGACCAACACATCCCTAATATATATATATATATATAGAGAGAGAGAGAGAGAGAGAGAGAGAGGGAGAACATTAGAACATGAAAATCTAAAATTGCTCTTTAAAGCATTAAAATAACTAAATTAAAAGTTAAAATCACTGAATTAAAAATTTAAATAAACAATAAAGAAAATGACTACATTAACTGCTATAAGAAACTCACATTAACTCATACTGTATATACTGTATATATACAGTATATATATATAAGAAAGGTACTAACTGACCAAGTAGTACTAATGATGCTCGCCTTAGCAAACTCTGCTAATGATGTGCGTTCATGCTATGCACATTATGCTTCCTTTATGTTATGTATGTTACAATGTTCTTAGATTTCAGGTTTTACTTTCTGTTCCTGTGTCTGTGAAATTGTGTGAATGCTCTGAGGGTTCTTCCTTGGCACCATTTCACAGTGAAACTGATCTGAGAGGGGCATCTGGGGCATTATCAGAGAGATCTGTTCTGCATCCTGGTCCCAGAACAGCATTTGTGGCCCTTTAAGAGATCTGGGGCCCGTGGAGAGACTCATCTCAGAATGATTCCTCTCTCTTTCTCCATATGCCCACTACAGAATGATCCAACAAACTTTTTAAAGAGACTTATAAAAGTGTGTGTGAGAGAAAAAAATTAAAGGGAGAAAGATTGCTATAGAGTTTACAGGGCATTGAGAAGTCTTTTTGAAATCGTATCTGTTGGCCAGCACAACATTTGTGAAATCCGAGTTTGTTTTGTGAATTGGGATGAGCAAGTGTGTAAAGTAAACTGCTTTTCTCAGTACACAGATGGTACGTGCTTGCAGGGTAATGGCACATGGCATGTGTAAGTGTGTGTGAGATAGTGACGATCGTAGATTTGGCTCTATCAGGGTCGGCCATGTTCCAATCTCCGTGGAGACCCTAGAGTGATGACATCATTAGTGGGGGTGGTTCTAACATGTTCTATTTAAATGCAGACATGCTAATTGGCTTGGCAGAAGCTTCAGTCATCTCTCTGTTCCAGCCCCCTGTGACCGCCAAACTATTCAGACATCAGTGTTAACCACCTACACATGATGGCGTGCACCTCTCTTTCTCGTTTTACCTTTAATACACGGGCGGCAGGAGCGCCTCCAGAGATCTGGCAGATGTTTTCACCTGGTCTCCTGCTAGTTAACGTATAGGGAAGGTTTTTCTTTATATAGCATATCTTTTAAAAATGCAGGGAGAAAAAAAAAAGTGTGCCGCAGTTTTATGATGCAGGTCAAAATGAGATGTCATGGGCAGTTTGTGTGGATGGACAGCCGGATCGGGAATTATGTGTCCCTTAGGGGTCATGGACTCTGTCATAGGGGTCCTGATAATCTGTGCATGCAGGAGGCAGAAGATGGTAGCGGGTGGGGGTGATTGTGCAGACGGGAAAAGGGATAACAATCCATCTGTGAGGTTTTAGGTCATGGCTTTCGATGTGTCTCTGACAATAATTCCTGAGATGGAAAGAGCGAGAGACTCTTTACTAACTTAAAGAAAATTCAGTACTGAAACCACCACTACATACACACACACACACACACACACACACACACACATATATATATATATATATATACATATATATACATATATATACATATGAATAGTTCATTTGCAAAAACCATTAAACGGCGTGCATTATTCTCCACATATAGCGTGATCTGAACCCTAAACATGTTTGTCAAAAAAGCCCGTTTTGTCCACTTTCAAGGCATCGAGAGTTCACGTTTTACTGCAGAAGCCGACAAGCACCCTTGTTGTTTTTGAACAGAAGCTGATAAGTCAATTTTAACGAATCAGCGTACTGTATTCAGGTCAGGTGGTAGGGTTGGGAACCCAGAACCGGGTCTGTTTTTTTTTTAAAGAACCGGAACTGTGAGCAATTTAAGTTTCTGTTCCGAAAACGGTTCTGGTGCGACACGTGACCAAGCGCTGTGCCGGCGTTTCCCGTAAAGGATATCACAAACCAAATAACAGAAACACCCCCCTGCCTCTTTAATTACTGAGCACATTGTTTCCCATGACGCGTACTCCACAGATGCCGCGTCGCTTCTTTAACTGCCGAACACATCGTTTTCCAGCGCACTCGTGTCTTTGATAACCGTGCACATTGTTTTGTCTGACTGTACATGTACCGGCAGCGCGCAGCTCCTGCCGCCACTAAATTACATTATATTTGTCCCAAATTGTCAATAAGATACATACTGACTTCAACTTGGACCACTAAATAAATAGATTGCTATTGTTATGCAAGTATGAAGGTTAGATTATCTAGTGTACAGGTCATTTCAAGAGTGATAAACAGTTATAGAAAATATTTATTTTCATGCATTTTAAATGTTTAAAAATGTGGAAACCACTCATTGCATCACACCATCTCCTGACTGCATTATTATTTGTAAAATGGGGGCTTTATGGAGTGTGTGTATACATGGTTATAAGTATAAAGTTAATATTTCATTAATTTAGGGAAATTAACAAGTGTCTTAGCCCTCAAGGGACTATTTGGCCAACCAGTTTATTTACCCGAATCAGAATCGGAATCATTAGGCAAAACTGGAACCAGAATCGGAACCGGAAAATTTCTAACGATGCCCAACCCTATCAGGTGGCAAGGCTACTTTCACTTTGAAAAGACGTGCTAGTTGAAAGGAGTTTCGTCAAAGCTGACTAATGCTGGGTATACACTAAAATATTTTTAAAATCTTATAAGATCTTCAAAATGTGAGAGACCACAAACATGAGGACAAACAATCCTAGATTTAACCATTTTGTTCCTATAGTGTGTGGTGTGCTGCAATGTTCAGGAGTGTTCAATGTTCAATGTTCACACCACAGGAAAATCTGATAAGATAATCTTTAGAACCACCAAGATATTCAGGACATTACCTAGGATTGTCGAAAGGGGGGAAATCGGCCCAAAATCAGCCCGATTATCTTGTGGTGTGTACCCAGCTTAAAAGTGATAGAGGATGGATAATTTCGACGAACTTGATGAACAGGGCGAAGAAGGAAAATAAAAGCTGAAACGTTTTCACGGAACCTTGCAAAAGCAGCGCGTTACAATGGTGAGGGGAAAGCTCTGTGTATTGCGTGTAATCCCATCCATACAGTTTATGGTCACAGCAACAACAACATTTGTCAGGCATCTACATTGTCATCTGAGGAGATTACAAAGATTAAACAAGTGTTGTTGTTTTTTTTAACTCTACAACATGAAATGTGGAGTTATCTGCTTTTGCCAAAAAACGACTGTTGGAGTTATCTGCTTTTGCTAGTTTAATATGTAAAAAAACATACTTTCAATGAACTTTAATTTTGTAAATCACCTGTATTTGTTTACTTAGCATGTATCTTTAATGTATTGTGTCGTTGGCTATGCATCGAGATGCATATCATATCGGCCTGAGTCATGAGATGCACATCCCTAATATATATATATATATATATATATATA
>NW_015505725.1:45900-48146 GCF_001515645.1 Sinocyclocheilus grahami | reverse complement strand
AAAATCTGATAACATAATCTTTAGAACCACCAAGATATCCAGGACATTACCTAGGATTGTCGGAAGGGGGGAAATCGGCCCAAAATCAGCCCGATTATCTTGTGGTGTGTACCCAGCTTAAAAGTGATAGAGGATGGATAATTTCGACGAACTTGATGAACAGGGCGAAGAAGGAAAATAAAAGCTGAAACGTTTTCACGGAACCTTGCAAAAGCAGCGCGTTACAATGGTGAGGGGAAAGCTCTGTGTATTGCGTGTAATCCCATCCATACAGTTTATGGTCACAGCAACAACAACATTTGTCAGGCATCTACATTGTCATCTGAGGAGATTACAAAGATTAAACAAGTGTTGTTGTTTTTTTTTTTAACTCTACAACATGAAATGTGGAGTTATCTGCTTTTGCCAAAAAACAACTGTTGGAGTTATCTGCTTTTGCTAGTTTAATATGTAAAAAAACATACTTTCAATGAACTTTAATTTTGTAAATCACCTGTATTTGTTTACTTAGCATGTATCTTTAATGTATTGTGTCGTTGGCTATGCATCGAGATGCATATCATATCGGCCTGAGTCATGAGATGCACATCCCTAATATATATATATATATATATATATATATATATATATATATATATATATATATATATATATATATATATATATATATATATATATATATATATATATATATATATATATATATATATATATATATATATATATAAGAAAGGTAGGCCTACTAAGTGGCCAAGTAGTACTAATGATGCTCGCCTTAGCAAACTCTGCTAATGATATGCGTTCATGCTATTCATGAAAAGCATGTCCTTTTTTCTTGTAAGCCTACATTATGCTGTCTTTATGTTATGTATGTTACAATGTTCTTAGATGTACCAAATCATCAGAACAAATCAATCGGGGCTAAAGCAGTTCCATTAATGACAAATTCAATCCACATTCCCTTACTAATTTGTGCACTCTTATTCTTAAGCAGACCTTAATGTTGATCATGGATCAAATCGATCCACCATGACAAACAGCGACTATATCTGTGCTGTTTAATGCATTTGAGACATTGTGTTTTCCTCAGTGCATAACTGACATGTCACGGGTGTGTTTTTCTTTTTTAAATGTTAGAAAGTCATGCAAACAAATCCATTTAGCTGTCAGGAGTGGGCGAGGCACATGCGCACTAAACAGACTGAGCGTAATCGAATAGGAGCGCAATAATTCTGAGTAAAATATACATTTTGCTAAAAAAAATTGTTTTTGGACATTAAATGTGTCTTTTGTAGAATTTTAAACCAACATAGGAAGTGTATTTTTATGATAGCAGTAACTGTAAGTAACTGTGTGTAATCCCATCCATACAGTTTATGATCACAGCAACAACAACATTTGTCAGGCATCTACATTGTCATCTGAGGAGATTACAAAGATTAAACACTACAACATGAAATGTGGAGTTATCTGCTTTTGCCAAAAAACGACTGTTGGAGTTATCTGCTTTTGCTATAAAACAAACGTTTAATATGTAAAAAAAAAAACATACTTTCAATGAACTTTAATTTAGTAAATTACCTGTATTTGTTTAAGTTATTATTACTTAATCAAAACAATCCAACTGCAGTTTGACTGATACTTGGAATGCACAACAAAAAAAACTTGATTTCTCTGTTTTCTCCGAGTTATCGGTTTTTGCAAATGAACTCTTCATATATATATATATGTGTGTGTGTTTTTATATATATATATATGTTTATATAGCAGTTAAATCTGTGTCTATATTGCATGTTCTAACCTTAATATAATTCATATTAACAGGATAAAATATGTTTTATCCAGGAATATATCTGTTACGGAAGAGGTCTGACACAACAGGTTAGTTATCTACAAAACAGTTTATTAGGTCACAGTGAGTACTGGTGTCGAGTCCGGAGGAAGTGATAGTGAGGGAAAGGTCCGTGAGAGTGTGCAGAGGATATGGAGAGTGGAGTAATCCGAGTCTTTGGCTTGATTGAGGCTGGAAGGTATCCGGGGGAAGCACACACCTCAGCGATCCGGGAACTAGGAGATACAGGAGACGAGGAGGATCACAGGAGGTAAATAATGCAAGAAGTATTCAAAGGTAATCAGTAGCAAAGTCATTGAGTCCTCTACGTGTATACGAGACTGGACAGTGAGGGTGTCTGAGGTGTGTGCTTTTATGCAGGCTGGTAATGAGGTGCTTGATTGGTGACAGGTGC
>NW_015505725.1:39061-41575 GCF_001515645.1 Sinocyclocheilus grahami | reverse complement strand
GAGCGTTCCTCGGGTCCGTATCCTTCCCAGTCCACGAGGTATTCCAGCTGACCACCACGGCGCCGGGACTGCAGAATTTCCTTCACCTTGTAGACCGAGCCTTCATCCAGGATCAATGGCAGAGGGGGTTCCTCCGTCTGGCCAGGCTCTGTGGGGAGAGAGACAGGGTCATGGTGAGGTTTGAGCAGTGATACGTGGAACGTGGGATGAATTCTGTATTGTGAGGGGAGTTGGAGTTTATAAGTGACCGGGTTTACTTGCTCCAGGATGGTGAAATGACCAACAAATCTGGGACTGAGCTTTTTACAGTCTGATGTCCCGAGTCGACAGCCATACCTTCTGCCCTAGTTCATAGGTGGGTGTTTCAGCTCTTCGAAGGTCCGCTGTCGTCTTCTGCCTGCGCACTGCCCGTTGGAGATGGTAATGAGCAGCGTCCCAGACCCTCTCGCTTTCCCGAAACCAGTAGTCCACCGCCGGAACATCAGAAGGCTCCCCGGACCAGGGGAACAGTGGCGGCTGGAACCCGAGCATGCACTGGAAGGAAGTGAGGCCAGTAGAAGGCTGTCGCAGGGAATTCTGGGCATACTCGGCCCAGCCCAGGAACTGGTTCCAGGAATCCTGGTGGCCATGGCAGAAGGTTCGTAAGAATCAGATCATCTTTGGTGGGATGATGCTTTCCGGTTCTTCGGGGCCTTCTATGTGACTGTGAATACGCGACAAGGCGTCTGCTTTGACATTTCTGGGACCAGGGCGATAAGTAATGGTAAAATTGAACCTGGTAAAGAATAATGCCCATCAGGCCTGGCGGGGGTTTAAACGCTTTGCCTCACGAAGGTACTGGAGGTTCTTGTGGTTGGTCAGTACGGTAAATGGATGGGCTGCCCCCTCCAGCCAATGCCTCCACTCTTCTAGGGCCAGCTTGATGGCAAGGAGTTCTCTGTTGCGATGTCATAGTTAATTTCCGCCGGGCTGAGCTTCCGTGAGAAGAAGGCACATGGGTGGAGTCTGGTGGGGTTCCCCTGCTGCTGGGACAACACTGCCCCCACTCCTGTAGTGGAAGCGTCAACTTCCACGACGAATGGGAGGTCGGGATCTGGATGGACTAGGAGTGGGGCGCTAGTGAAGGCTCTCTTGAGGGAGGAGAAAGCTTCTAAGGCCGCGGGAGTCCAGGACAGAGACTTGGGTTTCCCTCTGAGTAAGTTGGTGAGGGGGCTGGTGATCCTGCTGTAGCCAAGAATGAAGCGACGGTAAAAATTGGCAAATCCCAGGAATCGTTGGAGCTCTTTAATCGTGGTGGGTTCTGGCCAGGAGGTTATAGCTCCAACTTCCCCTCGTCCATCTGGATACCGGTATGGTCAATGTCATACCCCAGGAATTGTACTGTGGGTTGGTGGAAGGTGCACTTTTCAGCCTTGAGGAATAGGTGGTGCTCTCTCAGGCATTGGAGGACCTCCGCAACGTGCTGGCGAGCACCTCGTGCATGAAGTCCTGGAATACGGAGGGGGCATTGGCAAGTCCATTGGGCATGACCAGATACTCGTAGGGGTCACAAAAGCAGTCTTCCATTCATCCCCCTCACGTATCCGGATGAGGTTATAAGCACTGCGGAGGTCCAACTTAGTGAAGATGGTGGCCCCACGGAGATGCTCAAGGGCACTTGGGACGAGGGGAAGTGGATATCGGAACCCTAAGATGATGTCCGCAGTAGACCCTTCCAGAACCAGAAGATGAATGTCCTCCGAGTGAAGGAGGCCCAGACGAAGAGTGATGGGTCCCACGCGATAGCGAACATGTCTGCGGCGTAGTGGTGTTCCAGTTATCGACTGGGCTTGGTACACTGTTTCAGTGGCGGTAGCCTGTAATTTGAGCTGGCGGCAGAGGTCCCGGGAGATGAAGTTTCCTGCTGACCCAGAGTCGATAAGGTCTGATACTGAAATAGAGGCATCAGAGGCAGTAAGCAGTACACAGGTAATGAGGGGCTCCATCTTAATAATATCAGGTTGAATCACACTCACCATGGGACGTGGAGGGCGCAAGGGGCATGCCAAGATCATAGGGCACTTGGGACGAGGGGAAGTGGATATCGGAACTTGACTGTGATATTGTTCAATGTTCGGTAATTGATACAGGGCCTCAAGCCTCCGTCCTTCTTGGCCACGAAGAAGAAGCTTGATGCAGCAGTGGAGTTAGATGGACGGATATAACCTTGACCCAGAGCCTCCCTGATGTATTCATCCATGGCCTTCTGCTCAGGAAGTGATAGGGAATAGATCTTTCCACGAGGCACTGGCTCACCCGGAATGAGATCGATGGCGCAGTCCCATGGCCGATGTGGTAAGCGGGAGGCTTGTTTGGGGCAAAACACGTCCCTGAAGGGGGCATAGCAGGCTGGAATTTCTACGGATTGCTTCTCGATGGGACTCTCAATGGAGGTGGAATTCACGGGAAGGGCCTCTGGGAGTTTCTTCGGAGGAGATGGAGTCCCGGGGAAGCAGTCTGGGAAGCAATCCTTGC
>NW_015505725.1:28268-38965 GCF_001515645.1 Sinocyclocheilus grahami | reverse complement strand
GGACAATTGCATGAACTTTTCCAATCCAAACGAATCATCATAGGCAGCGAGCTGTAACCGAAGCTGGGGTTCCAGCCCCTGTCTGTAGGTGGTTAGTAGTGCTCTCTCATTCCATCCACTCACCGCAGCGAGAGTCCTAAACTTCAGTGAGTATTCGGCAATTGACATGGTCCCTTGTTGTAAGTGATAGAGCTGCTCTCCCACAGCGGCATCTCCGTCTGTCTTTCCAAACACCTCACGAAAATGCACCAGGAAGTTCTGCAGATCTTGAATGAAAGGGCTGGCCTGAGCCCAGATCGTTTCTGCCCATTGCAGTTGTAATAATTTTACTTAGTTGTAAGGGAATTAATCATTATTAATTCATTCGGGTTTTGATAGGACTCTGATTTGAAGAGCCTAATTCAACCGGATTCGAATTGCTTCTAAATTTGATAGTTTACACTCTTATCAGCTACTCGGCCAGCGAGAAGTTGATGTCAGTGTATATTACCAATTTAATATGTAAATTTTGTATTCTTTTACAATACCTCTACGTGTATACGAGACCGGACAGTGAGGGTGTCTGAGGTGTGTGCTTTTATGCATGCTGGTAATGAGGTGCTTGATTGGTGACAGGTGCAGGTGCTCAGAACTCAGGTGAGAGGGATTGTTGTGATTGGGAGGTGGCGGACCCTGGCCGATCTGTTACAATATCATGATTATGGAAATGTAAATGCTTAAAAAATAATTTACACTGTGACTAAACCCATTAGATTTTAGTTGACTAAATCTACTGTAGACTCAGTCAACTCAAATCTTATATTTAGTCGACTAAAACTAAATCAAATGTTGCTCATATGGTGTCTTATCCACAGCCTTGCAACCCACCCCAAAGCATGTCTCAAGACCACAGACCTCCTTTAGTACCCTTTCTCCATGCTATCCTGACTAACCCTGAAGCTCAACCCATCTGTGGATCTCCCTGCCAGGCCATGGCATAACCCAGAGGCCCCTGGCACTGCCAGGTGGCACCCAATATGGCAGCCTCCTCCAGCCCACCCATTTGAGCCGCTGGGAATTCAGGCCACAATACTGAGAATGGCATATATCAGCAATCACATCAAGCTCCCAGTTTTAGCTTGTAATTGATACTTGTGTTCCAAATGATTTCGGACCATTTTTTTGGTGGTTGCCATTTTATTTGAGTTTTTATTTATTGCTTGAGTGGTTCTCTGACTTTTTTTTCCCCCTGAAAGCATGCAAGCAAGAAACAACCACAATAATGGTATATTTCAGAACAATATCCACAGTTCTTGCTGCCCCCTCTCTGTTCGCATATTCAATCGCATTTTAATTGCGTCAAAGCATTCTTTCTGTTTCTTTCCCCCTCACACATCTAAAAAAAAACATGTCTGTGTGAGGGTGTTGATTAGGAAGGTAAAAATACAACATGTAGGATTTTATGCTAATTACCCTTTAAACCTTGCTCACGTCAGCGAGAGTTCATAATTAGCACGTTCGGAGGGAAGTGGCGAAAAGCTTGGGCGGCGAGATTGGCTGATCTGAATGAAATTAGTAGTGTGAAAATCAAGACGTTTAAATTTTTCCTCCTACCCACACCTGTTTGCTGAGAACGGGAGATGTTTTTCCCACTCGACTGAAAGCTCACAGAACCCTTGGAGGGCTCAACATGGGGCTGTTCTCACAGCTTTCTGCTTGTTTCTTCAACACACCCTCCATATTTTCTTGGTTTGCATTGAGGAAAAGGCACTGACTGATGTATTTATTGCTACGACATTTTTGTTCCAGCATTGCAAATTGAATTTAGCAGCTAATTAGCTATCATCGAGAATCAAGCACACATGCCCACTCAGTATCTCGACATCAAATTTGACTTGTTGATGCAAACATTTCCGTCATACAAGCAAAGAAGACACCGACGCATACAGTTAGCAATGTCAATGTCAATTAGCACTAACTGTACTTAGCTGCTAATCGCTAGCTATATGCAGCCATAATGTGTTTCTCACTATTTTAGTGACAGCTTTGACATGTTAGTTTAAGAATTTCCTTAAATAAGCAAATACTATTCCTTATATAAGCAAAGTTATTTTTTTATTGCAGTTTTGAGAAATGTACCTTCCAGCTATTGGTTGGTCATGACCAACCATGATGTAATTGCACATTCAGTTTATTGACATTAAAATTTATTTATTTTGTTTTATCTTTTTTTTTTTTTTTTATTGGAACATCCTATTACTTAAAAAAAAAAAGGAAAAAAAATATTCTTACTAGGTAATTTGTGTTGCTGTGTTATTAACCGTAACTAGCAGTGAATCACTAAGCATATGTAACCATTGTGTAAAATATGGCACTCAGGGCAGTGAAAAAAAACAAAAAAACAAGACCCAGTGAGGTGTTTTTTTTAATGTTCTGTCATGCGCAAGACACAAAACACCAGCACAAAGGTCAAGTCAAAGGCATCCATCTTGCGCATGTTTACATAAAAAAAAAAATCAGACAGAAACAATGACAAAGCAGTACAATAATCTTTACAGCAACTTCTTGGTTTGAACATTTCTCTCTTTAGTGATTGACAGATTAAAGTATTTCATGCTAGGTGATTTTTGTACTAAGTAATGTTACGAAATGTACTTAGCAGCTAGTTATTAGTCTGCAATCATGATGTGCATTTTCATATTCATTAACTTGATGTCAAAAATGTGGCTTCTTGAGTCAAACATTCTTTTACAAGTGAATATGTTTCTGATCAATTGATTAATGGGTTTCACTTTAGGTTATTATCGGTCTGCTGCAAACTTAGCATCTAATCGGTAGTCATCTGCAACTATGACTTGCATTTTCACATTCCATATCCTGACGTGATTTAAGCATTATGTTTCGAGTATTCTCTTCATATGGTGATATTGAAGGACTACTATATTTGGGATTGAATGACTACTTCATGCTTAGCAGCTAATTGTTAGCCATCTGCGGATATAATGTAGCCTACAATCTCAAATTCAGTATCTTGACGTCAAATTCAGCATCTTTGTTCGAACATTCTATTCATATGGTGAAGATATTTGAGATTGAGTGAATATTTCATGCTTAGCCTTTTTTGTTGCTGACGTGCAGACTGTGCTTAGCAGCTAATTGTTAGCCATCTGCAGATGTAATGTAGCCTGCAATTTCACATTCAGTATCTTGACATCAAATTCGGATTCTTAGTTCCAACTTTCTCCTCATACAAGTGAAGATTTTTTTTTTTTTTCTGACTGACTGATTAAAGAGATCCATGTTTGATCACTTTTGTCACTGCATGCCAAAGTGGCTAATCATTAGCCATCTGCAACAATGACGTGTGTTCTCACATTCTGTATTATGAAGTCAAGTTTGACTTCTTGGTTCGAATATTCTCTTACAAGTGAAGGCATCTGAGACTGAGTGAAGTATTTCATGCTAGGCTATATTTGTTCCCAGATAGCACGCATACGCCTAAAAGATGTCTGTTAAAGATCACTCCATCTGGAAAGCATCTGCTGTTTACAAACATCTGATAAACGTCTTTAAGATTACAGTTTGACATACATTCTAAATCATAAATGTCTTAAATACATTTTTTAAACATCTATTTGACATCTAATAGGAAACGTCCTGTAGACATATTGCAGATGAGCAAACACTCTAAAAAATACAGATGTAAATGCAGACGTCAAATAGACATCTCCGTGATGTATGTGTGCTATCAGGGTTGTCATGTTGTGCTAGTTAGCGTCTATTCATTAGCTATCGGCAATCATAACATCTCAGAAACCTCAATATATTAACTTCAAACAGCTTCTTGTTTTAAACATTATCCTCACTCAAGATTTTCCAGGCATCTCATCACCGAGCAGCTGCACAATTTCACCCTGATTTTTTTTTCCCCCATCCCGGGCTTGTGCTGTGTCTTGTCCTCTTGTTGGATGTCAAGTGTCCACTCTGTCTCCAAGAGAACTGTGGTTAGGTGGAGTGTAGTCGGTGCCCAAGAGAGTTACAGTGTGGGCGAATGACAACTTTGGAGAGTATCTGAGCTCAATTTGAGTGAATTTTTCTCTCTCTGTCTTGCCATCTCACTCTCTTTTTCTTCTTCTTTTTTTTCAGATTGTTCTCTTTGTCCCCAGAGGAACCTAATGTTGGATATTTTACCGAACAGAATTGTGGGTTCCCATAGGGCCGGTCTGACGGTACACCCAGACAGCTGCAAATTAAAGAGGGAAGGACAATAGCAGAGGTGAGAGAAAGAGAAAAAGAGAGAGACAGACAATAAAACATATGGAAAAAAAGATCCACCTACTCTAATACATCTAGTTATTACTGAAGACATTTTGTTCTGTGCTGTAGATTCGTTCCTTTTAGTTCAATTTTACTTCACTCATTTGCAGCGCTGTGGTTTGCAAATGTGCATTTTGGTTTTATAGATTGCTTTTGCTGTTCGTCAGAGTGTCAGCCTGTAACAGGTGTTTATCTGTTGCTGATGCTGTTGTTTCTGGTCTTTATTTCAGGGAGAGCTGTTGTCTCGCCTGATCATTTGATTTAATTACAGGAGAGAACAGAGAAGACTGTCGTAATTAGCTGATTTGAGAAAATGCTCTAATCCAAGCAGGTGCTTTCTGCCTGTGATAAACACACGCATTCATAAACATCAGGAATGGGCGATACCACTTGTTTTCTTTTCGATCTGATACAAAAATCTTATCTATCTATCCTTGTGAAACTTGAGCACAGTTTTATATTATATTGAAATATAAGTAAATTCTACAATCAATGCCTCCTCAACAGTGATCTCATCCAATGAGATTTTAGAGTGGGCAAGGCAACCTGGCCCAACCTCAAAGAAATAGATCCCAATACATATTTTTATTGTTGGGTTAAATTGACCTTTTATTATAATGATAAATGATAACATTCACTTACGTAATGATGCAATTGCTAGCTGGCAAATGTTTCTGTTGGCACTTAGCATTGTAGATGATCCATTCATGTGTCCCATCCACAGTTGCTAATTTATATATGGATTTTGGGGCTCCCAAATTTTATATAGCCATGCAATTCCATTTAGGATGGATGAAGTTAGATGTGGCCTGAACAACCAGACTTTCAGCATTTGAGTGAAAAGAGAAGGTAACACTTTACATTAAGGTTCAATTAGTTAATGTTAGTTAATGTATTAACTAATATGAATTAACAATGAACAATACATTTATTACAGTATTTATTCATCTTTGTTAATGTTAGTTAATGAAAATACAGTCGTTCATTGCTAGTTCATGTTAATTCACAGTGCATTAACTAATGTTAACAAGCAAAACTTTTGATTTTAATAATGCATTAGTAAATGCTGAAATTAATGATAACACTTTATTTGAAGGTGTCCTTGTTACACATGTTACATGTACTTACTATTATAATAACAATTAATTTTGCATAATTACATGCAAGTAACCCTAAGCCAAGCCCTAATCCTAACCCTAACCATATAGTAAGTACATGTAGTTAATTAATATTACTCAGTACTTAAATGTATAGTTGCACTGTAACAAGGACACCTTCAAATAAAGTGTAACCAAATTAACATTAGCTAAGATAAATAAATGCTGTAGAAGTATTGTGTAACGGAAGAGGTCTGACGCAACAGGTTAGTATATATAAAAGAGGTTTATTGGGTCACAGAGAGTACTGGGGTAGGGTTCAGAGGATGTGATGGTGAGGGAATAGTTTGAAGGATATGATGAGCGGGGTAAGTTGGGTCTTTGGCTTTACAGGAGCTGGAATGCAGGCAGGAGGAGCACACGCTTCAGCGATCCGGGAACTAGGAGGAACAGGAGACACTTGGAGATGAGGAGACACTAGGAGGAACACAGGAGGTAAGTAATGCAGGAAGTATTCAAATGGAAGTAGTAGCAAAGTCATTGAGTCCTCTACGTGTATACGAGACCGGACAGTGAGGGTGTCTGAGGTGTGTGCTTTTATGCAGGCTGGTAATGAGGGGCTTGATTGGTGACAGGTGCAGGTGCTCAGAACTCAGGTGAGAGGGATCGTTGTGACGATTGGGAGGTGATGGAGCCTGGCCGATCTGTTACATATTGTTCATTCTTAGTTCATTTTAACTAAAGTAGTTAACTAATGTTAACCAATGAACCTTATTGTAAAGTGTTACCAAAGAGAAATACATGTACATACACAACTGATTGCTAAAAAGTTCATGTTTTTCACTTCACTTGTTATAATATACAGTAGTGAGAACTGATTCTCTTAAAACATCATTAGCATAAAAATATCAATAAACTCCAGAGAAAATGTCCATAAAAATGTGTAAACAACTGCGTTTTTGCTTTTAATTTCTATCTGTAAAGAATAACCTGTGTGTGTGTGTGTGTGTGTGTGTGGAGTTACTGTGTGAGGGTTACTTGTGGCTAACGGGGAGCTATTTTATAGATTATCCATCTCCAGAAGCTTATGGTCCAATAATGCAGTTTACAGTAGCCCTGGGCTCATGTACAATAGGAAGGGGAAATGGTGCCTGACGCGAACAGCCTGTTTCGCACCAGATTGAGGGGTCAGTTACACAGCTTGAAAAAACCCTGTTTTGTTGTATTGCACTTCTCCAGGGTGTGTGTGTGTGTGTGTGTGTGTGTATGAGATTTAATAAATGTGTGTGCAGCCTCTGTGTTTCCAATTAAATGCTTGAAATGAAAGATGCCTGCTTCACAGTTGATTTTGTTTGCATGTATATGTGTGTTGAGTATTTTACTTGTGTATGTACATGCACTTGGTGTACAAGGTGTATAGTTGTTATTGTGCTAAGAATCCATGAGTTTTATTGACATGGTCCTTATGGCAGTAGCCCCTCACTGCAGAACATAAGATCCAGTGGGCGTGGTTGGATTCACATCTAGGGGATGGAGATTGATAGGTTTAGGGGTGGGTGTAGGGGTGGAGATGGGTGGGTTTAGGGATCAGGCGGTGGAGATGGGTAGGTTTTGGTATATGTAAGGTGGGAGGAGTTGGATCTGGATCCAACCACGCCCCCTGGATCTTGTGTTCTGCAGTGAGAACCATCTCCCTTATGTAGTGATTAATTTCACTGCGTACTCAGTTATGCACTGTTCCCAAGAGAAATTATACTATTAGCAGAAAGGTTTGTTTAAATATATATATATATATAACTCACTTTATCAATTTGTCAATTCAAAAACTCACAGAAGTGAGTACACCCCTCACATTTTTGTAAATATTGTATTATATCTTTTCATGTGACAACACTGAAGAAATTACACTTTGCTACAATGTAATGTAGTGAGTGTACAGCTTGTATAACAGTGTAAATGTGCTGTCCCCTCAAAATAACTCAACACACAGCCATGAGTGTCTAAACTGCTGGCCACAAAAGTGAGTACACCCCTAAATGAGAATGTCCAAATTGGGCCCAACGTGTCAATATTTTGTGTGGCCACCATTATTTTCCAGCACTGCCTTAACACTCTTGGGCATGGAGTTCACCAGAGCTTCACAGGTTGCCACTGGAGTCCTCTTCCACTCCTCCATGTCTGCAGCAATGCTGGCAGCACTCATATGTCTATTTCCCAAACACAACCTCTGGATATGACGCTGAGCACGTGCACTCAACTACTTTGGTCGACCATGGCGAGGCCTGTTCTGAGTGGAACCTGTCCTGTTAAATAATCCTCAGAGAGTTCTTTGGCATGAGGTGCCATGTGACGTGTGACATGACGTGACGTGTGACATGACGTGACGTGTGACATACCATGGCGAGGCCTGTTCTGAGTGGAACCTGTCCTGTTAAACCTGTTAAATAATCCTCAGAGAGTTCTTTGGCATGAGGTGCCATGTGACGTGTGACATGACGTGACGTGTGATGTACAGCTTGTATAACAGTGTAAATGTTGGAATTAGTGCTCTGCATTTACCCATCCAAAGTGCACACACACAGCAGTGAACACACACAAACCGTGAACACACACCCGGAGCAGTGGGCAGCCATTTTATGCTGCGGCGCCCGGGGAGCAGTTGGGGGTTCGGTGCCTTGCTCAAGGGCACCTCAGTCGTGGTATTGAAGGTGGGAGAGAGCACTGTACATTCACTCCCCCCACCTACAATTCCTGCCGGTACGAGACTCGAACCCACAACCTTTGGGTTATGAGTCCGACTCTCTAACCATTAGGCCACGACTTCCCACATGTTGAACTTCCAGTGACCAGAATGAGAGAGAGAGAGCGATAAGCACACACACTTAGGACAGTGTATTATTTCGCTCTATTACAAGGTGTAGTGTTTTAAACCGCAGCACAGTGAAAACTCTTTCATGGTTTTATTATATCTGGGTTCTGTTTCATCTTTGTCATACTTTCAAATAGATATCATGCATTTATGGGATCATATTTTAACATCATAAAAAAAAAAATTATAATAATTATTATTGTATTTCTAAATAATAATATTAATAATTGTATTCTCATAATATTTAAATAATTTAAATAATTATAATTATAATAATATTTAAAATATTATTTACATCACACATATTTTTACACACACACACACACACACACACATAAATACATTTATTAGTATCACAATTACTTACTATAATGTTCTGACATGATAATAAAAAAAGACTAATGGGGGAAATTAAACAATTTTAATTTTTATTAAAATTCATTTTTAATTTTAATTATTTTATTATTTTATCTGATAAACTACATATTTTAACAGTTTGTAATTACATTACACTAGTTACATTGTCTAATTATTTTGAGTTTAGACATGCACTAAACACAGGAAGTGTGTTGTGTAGCTTTTCTCTTGCAACACTGTTAGAAAACACGGTAACACTTTATTTCGATAGTCCACTTTAGACATTCTATTAACAGTAAGTAACTTTGCAACTACATGTCAACTAGCAGTTAGTAGAGTATTAGTAGACTGTCTGCTTAATATCTTCTAACACTTTATTTGTCAACATTCTACTAACCCTAAACCTACCCTAACAGTCTACTCTGAGAGTTAGTAGACATGTAGTTGCAAATTAATGAGAATTAGTTGACATGTAGTTACAAAGTTACTTATAGTTAGTAGAATGTCTAAAGTGGACTATCGAAATAAAGTGTAACCGAAAACACAAATGAGCTGTACGTTACAAATAAATAAATCTGATATTATGTGCTTAAATGTACAGTATTGTATTTATAATGAGACAGTTGACATTTTTTTGCAGGTAATTGCGAAGATAACATGCTTACATTATTGTCACCTTTCAGATCACACATTACTATGTGTTTTGCATGCATATTTGTGTGTGTATGTGTGTTATACACCCTCAGCTGACGCATATTTTTCTATGAGCGTTCTCCTCCGCTCGGTGTTACCATAGAAACAGTTATGAGTCCTATGTTTGGCGAAGTGTCAGTGAATCATCTGCTCTCTTCTGATTGGTCACCATTTCCTAAAAGTGATCCTTGCATGGCTGACAAACAAACTCTTTAATTGACTAATCAAAAGCAGCTTGGATAGAGATTTCAAGGATATGAACACATTTGAACGCAGTCTTGCTTGTGTTTACTGAGCTTTAATGGTTTTTAAAGTTTCCACATCAATTATCTCCACTAATAGACAGTTACGGCCATATGGCAGCATGCTAATGAACAACTACTATTCCAAGAGCCCTAACAACCAATGATTTTATTAAAAATATTAACTTTACCCACACTTGAAATCTAAAAAGGCCTAGACCAAGACCAAGAATGATAAACAGTGGTTGAGGTAACAAATTACAACTACTCACGTTACTGTAATTACGTAGTTTTTTCGGGTACTTGTACTTTTTTGAGTATATTTTTAAAGTTGTTCTTTTACTTGTAGTTAAAGCTGCAGTCCGTAAGCTTTGCCTCTTTGTCGCCATCTCTGTTTGAAAACCTGGAATTGCAGCTGTGTGCAGAATTATCTAGCTTGCGTGAGTTGTGAGTCGGCGCGGATGAATCTAATGTTCTGAAGCGTATGTGTGGCAGTCAGTCACCGCACTGGTGTGGATATTTACTGTACTTCGCAATCACAGATTCTAGCCTACGTCTTGGAATATGACCCAAATAAGAATTTGTTACTGTATATTGCCATCTGAACAAGTAAGTAACAAGTCTGCCACGTTTGTTCTGACCAACTGAGGAAAAAAGCAAAAGATCTAAAGATCGGTATATGACTCATATCACATCAAACTGTTCAAATTATTATTATTGTTATACTTTATTCTCAAATGATTAATTTTAACAACATCAGCATTGGTGACTATGAGTATAGTGTGTATTAGCGTGTAGATTTCAATTTCTGCACAGTCTAATCTAATTGCCACAATCGTCTAATTTCATATTAAGAAATTATTTTAACCCAAAAAGAAAATTATGCTCCATTCAAATTGGTTTTCTTTAAAATACAAATCTTTGTAATCCCAGGCTATCTGTAATCAGAAGCACATTTATAACTGGATATAATTTAATTTTGTTCACATGTGTTTCATAAACACATAATCCTTTATGGATTACAATCCGCCATCAAATTGATACATTTAATTATTCCAGCTGCTGTGAGAAAAGGCTATAAATGATCGACCACCTGCAGGATCCTCACAGCTGAAAAAAAAAACGAGGATGAAAGAGAGGTAG
>NW_015505725.1:15083-27677 GCF_001515645.1 Sinocyclocheilus grahami | reverse complement strand
CTCTTTAATTGACTAATCAAAAGCAGCTTGGATAGAGATTTCAAGGATATGAACACATTTGAACGCAGTCTTGCTTGTGTTTACTGAGCTTTAATGGTTTTTAAAGTTTCCACATCAATTATCTCCACTAATAGACAGTTACGGCCATATGGCAGCATGCTAATGTACAACTACTATTCACATAGCCATGATAAACAGTGGTTGAGGTAACAAATTACAACTACTCACGTTACTGTAATTACGTAGTTTTTTCGGGTACTTGTACTTTTTTGAGTATATTTTTAAAGTTGTTCTTTTACTTGTAGTTAAAGCTGCAGTCCGTAAGCTTTGCCTCTTTGTCGCCATCTCTGTTTGAAAACCTGGAATTGCAGCTGTGTGCAGAATTATCTAGCTTGCGTGAGTTGTGAGTCGGCGCGGATGAATCTAATGTTCTGAAGCGTATGTGTGGCAGTCAGTCACCGCACTGGTGTGGATATTTACTGTACTTCGCAATCACAGATTCTAGCCTACGTCTTGGAATATGACCCAAATAAGAATTTGTTACTGTATATTGCCATCTGAACAAGTAAGTAACAAGTCTGCCACGTTTGTTCTGACCAACTGAGGAAAAAAGCAAAAGATCTAAAGATCGGTATATGACTCATATCACATCAAACTGTTCAAATTATTATTATTGTTATACTTTATTCTCAAATGATTAATTTTAACAACATCAGCATTGGTGACTATGAGTATAGTGTGTATTAGCGTGTAGATTTCAATTTCTGCACAGTCTAATCTAATTGCCACAATCGTCTAATTTCATATTAAGAAATTATTTTAACCCAAAAAGAAAATTATGCTCCATTCAAATTGGTTTTCTTTAAAATACAAATCTTTGTAATCCCAGGCTATCTGTAATCAGAAGCACATTTATAACTGGATATAATTTAATTTTGTTCACATGTGTTTCATAAACACATAATCCTTTATGGATTACAATCCGCCATCAAATTGATACATTTAATTATTCCAGCTGCTGTGAGAAAAGGCTATAAATGATCGACCACCTGCAGGATCCTCACAGCTGAAAAAAAAAACGAGGATGAAAGAGAGGTAGTCGGGACAACTTCTTTATGTTTACAGACATGACATAATGACACAGTGCCATGCTCGAATTTCCCGCAAAAACCTACCCATACCACTCAAATTAGAAAACATTATTATAAACTAACCGTTGTGAATCAGGCTAAAGTAAGGCGATAGTTTTGAACACTGGCTGGTTATGTATTTGCTCAAATATTGATAATTTTTAACTAAAAATAAGTTATGGACTGCAGCTTTAAATACAAATTAAGCAAAATAAATCCACAGTATACACAGATACAAGCTGCGCGTCTCTTTCCTCTCTGACAGTGAGTTTGCCATGCATACGCCTCCTGACAGAATCTGAATGTAGGTATTCTGCATAATTTTAATCATTCCTGTGCAAATGTGGCTAGCGCTTTATTGTAACATGAGAACACAATCATGTAATTGCAGAAAATAGGACGCGAGCACTCAAATATGCCTAACTTATAGGCCTACAATTTTTGAACTGCCTGTCTTCTCTCTCCGATATTACTTGTGCGATCTCTCCGTGCTAGAAATTATTTCTCTTTGCTCCTGGATTAAATTTTGTCAAACGTTATCAACCATTCAGAATAGATCCACGCCTGGCCGATGAAAATCCTAGTGGAAATTGTATTGGCTATAAGTGAAATGCACCAGAAAGTCTTTCAACAATCAAAGATGGAACTTTAATTTCTTTACAATGTGAGTTTATGATAGAAATGTTTTGGAATGGGATATTTGTCTGATTTGTACATATAAATATACTGCATCACTACATTGTACAGACATTACAGATCAAAGCCATCTGATGTTCCATTTATCTAAATAAATAGGCCTAACATATGGCTCTTAAATCCCTGCTTATAAAAATTCAGTGTTGTCATATTTTCGAATATAACTGAATTGAGGTAATTTGTTTTATAATTTTATTATTGTGTACTTGTCATTTTTTTGTAAATTCATTTCAGTTTGAAATCAAATTAGAAATCAAGCTTCCTTGTGCTGTAAGCTTTTGCAACAAAGTTACCCTATTTTAAAGACAGAAATACACAGAATGAGCAAATGTTTAAGATTGAGATTTTTGTAATGGTAATTGATCAGTATTTATATGTATGTAAATAAAAGCCTATATTAAAATATGTTCATAATATAAAGTCTTTTTAGAAGAATCACTTTCACAGACTTTTTCATTAACTGTTCCCTCCTGGTGGAATGACCTGCCCAGCTCAATCTGACCTCAGTCGAGTCCTTAGTCATCTCCAAGAAATGACTAAAAACACATCTCTTCCATCTTTATTTGACCCTCTAACTCTAGCACTTTCTATTCTATTTTAATCTACTTTATCTATTAATCTTTTTTTAAATTATAATTCTACTTGTTTTTCTTTGTGTATGTGTATATATATAAAATACCTTGATACGTGTACTGCGTTTTACAGACTTGTCTTTTGCACTTACATATTGTTGCTCTTTTATTAGTTTTGATTGCTTCTATTGTCCTCATTTGTAAGTTGCTTTGGATAAAAGCATCTGCTAAATGACTAAATGTAAATGTAGGTCAGCTTTGCGCATGCGCCGCTCAGAAGTGACGCACATGGAAGCACAGGGGAGAGATCAAAACAAAACAACGGTCACGTAACAAACGTTGGTTTTCATGAGACTCACTGGCACATGCGCAACACTGCCCTCAAACGTCATCTGCCCGGAACTGCTTCCAGTGTACAACAGTGAGCGCAAGCTACATTAAGTGATGATTACGTTTTGAATATGGATATTTTTCTTACAAAAACACATGGATTCGCTACAGAAGGCCTTTGTTCACCCCCTGGAGCCGTGTGAGACACTTTTTTTTTTATGGATGGGCGCATTTTATTTAACTGCTTTTGTACTGATGCATGCAACACCCGCTGAGTGCCATTAAACAGCTTGAAAGATCAAAGACAATTTTTTATATAACTCCGACTGGATTCTTCTCAAAGAAGAAAATCATATACACCTAGGATGACTTGAGGACTTGAGTAATTTATGGGCTAATTTTCATCATATTTTAATCCATCAATATTTTAATAAATGTTCAATTTCATTGTTTAGTTACTGTATGTTACTGTCCATTTGTTTGACTATGACTAGACAATAACTACTAAGAATGTACAACTACTTCTGTACTTCTGAATGTACATTAAAAGAAAAAAACATGAGACATGAAAGAATGAATGAGTGCATAAATCAAATGTTTATTTGCTCTACAGACCAAACTGGCCTTTATTATCTGTAGCCATTTTAAATTAGGAGCAACCACTGTATTTTAATTGCGATCTGATCAAAGGTGCAACATATATGTACCATGTACAGTATTTTTTGGTTATTCAAATTAGATTTTATAATTTCAAGAATTGAATTTACTCTCTGCCAGTAGGTGGCACTTATGGAACAGCAGCAATAAAGGGTTTCTGTCATAAACACTACTTTAAATAGGCAATACACAGAGGTAAGATGAACAGAAAATGCCATTGAAACTTTTATGAAGACCGTTAGATCCTTTCAGAGACACATTCGTTTAATCTCCCACCCTGAATTCAGTGATAAGAATATATTTAATGCCGCGCGAACAGTGATTTTTCTCTGACTGGTAGCACATCTATTCTCTCCTCTTTGTATTCGTTTTCAGCGTGTCCCGTCTCTGGCCTCTCGCCTCTTAACGTCCTGTTTGCAGACTTTGTAATATTTCTGGTTGATGGTCCGGTGCATCTCTAGTAAACAAGATTTTTAGCTGAAACCATGGTCCTTGGTGATTCATAAAATGCAAGACAATGGCTACTGTCACTTGAGCTGTACGTTTCTTGGCTAGAAGGGTGAAAGGCCTCTAGAGCTCTTATTTCTATATGTTTTTATGTATGTATTAATGTCTGCTTGTGTGACAGTCACACATTTTTTATAACATCTCTGCATCTAATAAATTGGATGGCCACTTCACACACACACACACACACACACACACACACACACACACACACGGTCTGACAGATGTGAGACCTACCTTTAAGGTAAATTAGTTATTTTCTCTACATTTCCACCCCTCTAGGAAATAACTCAATAAGTACAAACATTTCTGCCACAGAAATCACTTCACCATCTCTCAAATAAATCACACGTCTCTCCATGCTCTTCTATTTAGTGGCATCTCCGCTCTGACACAGTAAAAGCGAACATTAACTTGTTTCGTGTGGTCTGAAAGCGCATGAAATGGAGCTGAGCTGTAACCAATTGTGCTTTTGGAGTTGTTACATCGGTGTTGGTTTCCTCACACAGACGTGCCTTAGGGGGCAAAGCCGCCCCCATGCTCTTCAGACGTGTTCATGACCAATGGGCTTGACGCTTTATAAGATGGTAATGAAACTCACATTTTCACACTTTATGGTGTGTATTCACAATCATTACAGCCAATGCATTAAAGTGACTGAGATCGTAGGGGTTTCTGTCTTTTGGATAAGCACACATCTACATTCACTTGCATTCGATTCCATGGTAATATACAAAAACCTATGCTAATAATTCAGGGCAGTCTATTCTGTTTGCTGTAAAACCTGATGATGTCTTCTTTATTTGTTGAGCGCTCAGGGTCACAGTTGTGTGTGTGTGTGTGCAGATGAGTGTTATTGTTTGTTTGAAATCAGGATACTCTCACTCTTAAAAATAAATGATCCACTTAGAACAGAAAGGAGATAGGACATCTTTTTTATGATATCATAGGAGAACCTTTTGAAGTTCCATATTATGTCATATGAGAACCATTTTCAATTTTCATATATCGTCAGAGGAGAATGTTTTTAAAGTTCCTTATGATGTCATATGGAAACATTTTTAAATTCCATATAATGTCATAGGATATATATATAACCTTTTTAAAGTTCCTCATGATGTCAGAGGAGAACCTTATAAGCTCCAACCTTTAAGTTCCATAAGATGTCACAGGAGAACCCTTTGTAAAATATAAATGAATGAGAAGGGTATTCTTCACTGCACCTTAAAAACCTTTAATTTCAAGAGCATGTGCTGTTGTGTCTTTATGAATACCTCTTCTTGTTTTCCATGTTGTTCGGTGTGTGTGTTTTGTAAATGCACACACCCACGTGCCTACTGGTGCCGTCTCAGCGAGCTCATAATGTGACCTGACAGCCTACATCCCCCAGCATGCCGAGCTCAGAGGGGGCGCATACGGGCAGCTGTCATAGGGCGTCACTCACAGTAACCACAGGGGTATAGAGCCATGGCTTCATAACTCCTTTGTTTGGAAAAGAGGGGATGGGGGAACAAATGAGAGGAGTTTGAGTGAAAGTTGGGGTTGGGGGGGATGCGTTAGACGAATGCCAGGTTGTTCTTTCACTTGGTCTGGAGAGACTCCGAAAGTAAACAATAATATGATGTCCAGTTAAGATTAATCAATAGCAGAGCAAGCAGAGTCTGATTAAGACAGCTCTCTGCACATAGACCAGTGTCAGAATCCCTGGGAAATATTTGCCAATAAACATCAGCTTTCCTCTCATTCTCCATTCAGCTCTCTCCCTAAACTACCAATATTTTACCCTCAATCCTTGCTTTTCTTTTAGTACACCTGCTTGCCCACTCTTTCATCCTCGTTTTTTATTTTTTTCCCCGGCACATTCCTCTTAGCACCCATCGGCTCAATTATGGATGTGAATTACATGTGGCAGAGAGCCTTTTAAGAGTAAAATGATTGAAAATGATTGTGCTCACTTGTAATTAGATGAGGAATGGCTACCCAGAATTTACAGTAATTCATACTGCTGTCTCTCTCGCTCTTGCTCTCTGTGGCGGCACTTTTAGGATGTGCGTGTGAGCCTGTACATGTCTGGTTTGCTTTTTGGAGCATCTCAGTGGTCTAATTGCCATCAACAGGGGGCACAATTAAAGAAGGCTAAGCTAATTCAGAGAGTGAGAGAAAGGGAGGGAGAGAGTTTTGCCCATTTAGAAATAAATGAGACCAAATGAATGACACGATTCAAACACTTTCTGTATCGTTTGTAGCCATCCATCCATCCAAAGTTAGGGCCAATGAAGGCTAAAAGGGTCTTTTAAGCCATAAACAGTCCAACACTCCAGCATGATCCTACGCAGACGCTACAGGACTAAAATAATTAGTGACAATTAATTTCTTGTTTTTGTAATAATTAACATCACATTGTATTTGTTTGTTTGGTCTGTTGCAGTTTATTGATTTATTTATTGATTTTGCAAAAGAAAGCATTTTGCAAAATGATCCACTGATTTGCTTCAGTGAAATCTGACCTTTTGTACAAAGGAGTTCACATGCTTAGTGCCACAAATTGCTAGCTTACTTAAAATGTAAATAATGATCTTATTTTACATAACACATTTTTACTATGTATTTATGTATGCATTAATTAATTCATTCATTCATTTTCTGAACGTAATATGTTCAATTTTGATGGTTGTTTTGTTCTCAAGTGATATTTCAGACATGTTAAGTGATGACTAAAATCAACTATATGGCAAATCTAAGGCTCATCTAGATTTAATTTATAAATAAAATTTAAGGTCTTTATAATTTTTCGTCATCATCGTGTGCAATTTTGTATTATACAGAAACTGAATCACACAGAACAGGAAAACAGAGTCAAATCAGGTAATTGTGTTAATGGTGTTAAATATAATTACTAGTTTCACACATATTTTATTAACATTCTGAGTTAACATGTTAACTTCAGCAGTCCTGATTCTATTTTCAAAGCTTTCATCTTTGCCCGGACACTCTTACACAGTGACTGACACTGTTGTTCAACACAACACCATTCCTCAGTCTAGGATCTTTACTACTGTCTTACACAAGCAAGTAAAACTATGAGGAGACAGTAAAGGCTGCAATGTATTCATAAATAAAGAATAAGGCAAAAGATACAAAGTGAGACACCGAGGCAAAGAGAAACACTGAGGCAAAGAGGGGAATAAAAATGGCTTGCGTCTCTATTCCAGCCCCTCAGCTGATGAACAAATGTTTTATATTCTAAATAAATATAGCTAAATGAATATATTCTAAATAAATATATAAATGAATATAGTTTTTATACTCAAATAGTCTAGTGCCGCTTTTCAAGATATGCACATATTAAGTGGGATTGAGATTTTAAGAGAAATTGTTGCTATATGCTATGACAAGCCATGCTACATCTCAACTGCAATGTATTCATAAATAAAGAATAAGGCAAAAGATACAAAGTGAGACACCGAGGCAAAGAGAAACACTGAGGCAAAGAGGGGAATAAAAATGGCTTGCGTCTCTATTCCAGCCCCTCAGCTGATGAACAAATGTTTTATATTCTAAATAAATATAGCTAAATGAATATATTCTAAATAAATATATAAATGAATATAGTTTTTATACTCAAATAGTCTAGTGCCGCTTTTCAAGATATGCACATATTAAGTGGGATTGAGATGAAATTGTTGCTATATGCTATGACAAGCCATGCTACATCTCAATTTTTTAACACTAATACTGTGAAGACAGATTATAAGCAGGGCTTCAGTGGAGAGAAGTTGTGAAGTTACATTTTTGACCTTCAGGAGAGTCATTTTTGAAAGAGAAATAGTGATATCTAATTTCAACCCCTACAGAATGTAACCTCCCTGTGTCTAGCCAAAAGGCATCCTGGTTTAGACTGTCTTTACCTCTTATAATGGGCTTTTAGCCTTTAAACGAGTCTTAAAATGACTAGGAAAAAAATCCAGCAAGGTTTTCTACTGCTCCTTCTTCAGAAAAAAACTGAAACCACCAGATTAGAATTAAAGTTAAAGTCACTCAGGTCAAGTATGTTCTTCCAACTTCCAACAAAACTACACTTCACAATCTTTATACAGTGCTGTGAAAAGGTTTTTGCCCCCTTCCTGTTTTTTAATTTTTTTGCATATTTGTCACACTTAAAAGATTCAGATCATCAAGCAAATTGTAATATTACACAAAGATAAAGCAAGTAAATAAAAAATGCAGTTTTTAAATGATGATTTCATTTATTAAGGGAAAAAAGCTGTCCAAACCTACATGGCCCTATGTGAAAAATTAATTGCCCCCTCCTGTTAAATCATGAAAGAACTGCAATTAACCACATTATTTTAGAAAGCAGAGTTAAATTTCACTAGCCATACTCAGGCCTGATTACTGCCAGACTTTGTGAATCAAGAAATCACTTAAATAGAACCTGTCTGACAAAGTGAAGCATGCTTAAAGAGCAACACATCATGCTGCTATCTAAAGAAATTCAAGAACAGATGAGAAACAAAACAGTTGACAAGAATCTGGAAAGGGTTATAAGCCATTTCTAAGGCTTTGGTACTCCAGTGAACCACGGTCAGAGCCATTATCCACAAATGGAGAAAACTTGGAACAGTGGTGAACCTTCCCAGGAGTTGCCGGCCAACCAAAATTACTCCAAGAGCGCAACGACGACTCATACAGGGCCTGGCAGGTTTGGACAGCTTTTTTCCCTTAATAAAATAAATAATCATTTAAAAACTGCATTTTGTATTTACTTGCATTATCTTTGTGTAATATATTAATAAAATATTAAAATTTGTTTAATGATCTGAATCTTTTAAGTGTGACAAATATGCAAAAAACTAAAAAAAACAGGTTGGGGGCAAAAACCTTTTCACAGCACTGTATGGTTTTTAGTTGAATTGCTGCACAGTTATTGCTGTTTGGTGTTTACATTAACCACCTACTTTTTACCTAATAAAGCAGACTCTGAGTGCATGGTGACCTTATACTGCTACAAAATGAATGCACCTTAGCAAATATCAGTCTTGAGCATAAAAAAGTATAATTTACAGAAATAGTGTCAGATTACCTTGATAAATTCATTTTAAAATCTAATTAAATGCAGATCATTTTAAATGAAGTATAAACGCACTGAACAGAAGCAAAACAATGTTTACTTTAATTGTAATTTAATGAAGTCTAAAAATCACTAATTTTATATTCTTAGAAAGTATTAATCAAATAGTCTTCATTAATTACAAACTTTGCATGCAGTTTGGCAATAGCTGGCTAATTCCATCAAACAACTAACAATTGGGAAACGAAACACATGAGCACACAGAATGCATTCCGATTCGAGTAGAACAAACCACTGAAGGCAAAGTCGTGTTTGGGTCAAACAGAGACATTCCATTTTGGAGTTTGCATCAAATTAAATTTTCAAAACGTGATTTTATATACATAGAAAGCTTTTTAAAATGCAAGTAAAGTTTCTACTTCAATGTTTCAAATAACTTTTGTGAAAATAAAATGTCAAATTATGGGTAAAATATTGTTCCATTGTTATTCAGCGATATATCTATGTATCTATGTAAAAATGAAACATATTTATTCTAACCTGTACTTATAATATATAAGGGAAAAAGTTATCATACTACATTTTTATTACAATTTAAATGATGTAAAACTTCTTGCTCATAAATGGGTAAAACCTAGTGGTTTGAAGCAAAGTGACAAAAATTTGTAAATATTTAAAATTATCATTATTTAGTATTTTAGGGGCTGCACTTAGATAGATAGATAGATAGATAGATAGATAGATAGATAGATAGATAGATAGAGATGCTAATTCTCTTCCACATTTTAATGTAATACAAACTGAACAACTCTATTGATAAAGCCATGAATCCTCTCTGGTCTCATCAAAATATGACTTTACTAGTGGCGTATGGTGGACTTAAGAAATCAAGAGGCAAAGGCTTCTGTTTGTGTTTTGATTGATTGATTTATTTTTGATTAATTTCGATTAATTTTGATTCATGGTACACTCATAAGAAAACAAATAATAATAATCACACAATACACTTCGTTCAATAGAGCTAAGTGCTCGCTAAACACCGACTCACTCTCAGACCATTTGAAGTCAATTTAATTTTGATTCAAACATCAGCAAAAATGGTGACATTTGAGTGGGCGAGTAGTTTACTTTGCAATTAGTCTTTTTTTTTCAGCAGTTTGACCTATTCAGAATGATGTATGGACAAATTGTAAGTGTGAGATGTGCATTGTCACATTTGTAGGTTACTCAGCCAATTATATTGAAGAATACATATGATTCATGAGACACATCATCTCATTAACTAATTTATGTTTCAATTCTTTAAAGTGATTTAGGTTATCTGCTTGCAGATTTAAAAGTTGTTAGAAAATGATTTTAGTAGTGGCCATTTTACCTTGAAACAGTTATTGAAAATATATGTAGAGTCACAATTAGGTTATGATCAGGTTGCATCACTTAAATTATTATTATTAAACACAGTAGCACGAAGGGCACAAGACAGTGTATCAATACTAACACAAGTGTTTTTGAAGAGGTTGCACTTTAGTTCTGACGGCTGAGATCTCATCCTCTTGTTAGACACAGAGTATAAGGCTGATTGAGGTGAGTAATGCTTGTAGATCACAGAGAACAAGATATACAAATACAGAACTCCCTGTCCCTGGCCCTTTGAAGGGTCTTCTATATTATTCAAGCAGAAATATGGAGCTAGTGCGCAGGGTTTAGTAGTCATGTCTGAAGATAGCATGGGCATAGCCTGGATAGAAATCATCAGACAGAAGTCTAACTGTGGGTCAACATTGAGTCATGAGCCAACACCCAACAGTGAATGAGAGTCAAACATAAATCGACAGTTGTGTGTGTGTGTGTGTGTGTGTGTGTGTATTTATTTCAATGTAAAAATTTGGAATATTACAAAAAAAACAACAACAAAAAATATTTTTTTAATTTACTTATTTATCTTTATTTTATTTGTGGATTTCTGGTTGGGAAAAACCTTTTGTGCAATGGAAAGGTTCCATGGATGTTAAAAGTTCTCCATGGAACCACAGATGCCAATAAAGAACCATTATTTTTTAGGAGTGAAGGAAATCTACTCTGCCAGATTATTCCTCTATGATATTCAAACTTTTGTCAGTGAAGCCGAGTGGCTGCTATGGCACTCGCCAGCAAACTGAATTTTGATTTGATATACAGTATGTCTGAGAAAACATCTCCAGGGCAAAATGCAACATGTTGCTCACATAGGGCTCTTTATTCTCAGTGGATTTGCTTCGACACTTCCTACGTTCTGTCAGGACCACTATCGACAGTTTGGATTGGCGATATGGTTCCGTTCTGGGCAAGAACTCCCAGCGCATCCATGCAGCCTAGCATGGATGAGAGCAGGGAGAGCAGTGATAACCCCCCCAGGGTAAACGGAACAGAACCAACATAAATGTATTGCAGATATCGTTAAAGTTCAATAATGTTATGTACACATTTTAGAATTAGTCTGATTCAAAGAGAATCAGAAGGCTGAATCCTGACTGACAGAGGAGTTGGGGATGGAGGAAGGTAATTAGCTATTGAGCAATGCGAAAACTGCTGATAATACTGAATGACCTTATATATGAATGCTTAGATATGTGTCGTATTCCCATAGGTTTATGGGGATCAGCTGAGAGTCAGCTGATGAGAACTTTACTAACGTGACCTGCCAGAACTAATGCTACGCTAGATTTAACATAATAGTGAAAGTGATGAAAGTGAAAGTGATGTGACATGTGGCCATGTATGGTGACCCATACTCGGAATTAGTGCTCTGCATTTATCCTATCCAAAGTGCACACACACAGCAGTGAACACACACACACCGTGAACACACACCCGGAGCAGTGGGCAGCCATTTATGCTGCGGCGCCCGGGGAGCAGTTGGGGGTTCGGTGCCTTGCTCAAGGGCACCTCAGTCGTGGTATTGAAGGTGGAACAGAACGCTGTACATTCACTCCCCCCACCTACAATCCCTGCCGGTACGAGACTCGAACCTTTGGGTTACGAGTCCGACTCTCTAACCATTAGGCCACGACTTCCCCTAATAGGAAACGAACACATACTAATGATCAAGTCTGGAATCATTAGATACAAGAGTTAAGGTTTGGATTGGCTCATTTCTTTTAGTAAATGATGGCTGCAAGCTGCAAGAGACTCTGGGAATTGTAGTGTCTTAATGACACATTGTTATATTGAGTGCATCTGTCCATATGCAGAGCTGAGGAGGAGTTTAAGAGGTTAAACCGTGCAGAAGAGATTTTGTGAATCTGCACTATTTGAGAAAAAAAAATGTTGGTTATGAATAAATGATAAGACAGAAAAATTGAGAACAAGAAACGTGTGAACCAAATTTATGAGCTTTAGTCTGACCACAGAATATTTGTAAGACACAGGTTGAGATGTACATTATGCATGCTTTATGACGTGGAATAGGCAGTAGGCCTATGTTATAGTTGAGAGCCATTTAATCATTAGCAAGGTTATGTCCTAATATACACATCAGATTTGGGTTAGAATATGGTGACCAGGGACAAGAGTTAAGGAAAACCGAATCTATTGACCTGGCCTGCCTCAAATCGTATGTAGCTTTTTTTTTTTTTTTTTTTTACAGTGTTCC
>NW_015505725.1:11495-14657 GCF_001515645.1 Sinocyclocheilus grahami | reverse complement strand
GAACAGAACCAACATAAATGTATTGCAGATATTGTTAAAGTTCAATCATTTTATGTACACATTTTAGAATTAGTCTGATTCAAAGAGAATCAGAAGGCTGAATCCTGACTGACAGAGGAGTTGGGGATGGAGGAAGGTAATTAGCTATTGAGCAATGCGAAAACTGCTGATAATACTGAATGACCTTATATATGAATGCTTAGATATGTGTCGTATTCCCATAGGTTTATGGGGATCAGCTGAGAGTCAGCTGATGAGAACTTTACTAACGTGACCTGCCAGAACTAATGCTACGCTAGATTTAACATAATAGTGAAAGTGATGAAAGTGAAAGTGATGTGACATGTGGCCATGTATGGTGACCCATACTCGGAATTAGTGCTCTGCATTTATCCTATCCAAAGTGCACACACACAGCAGTGAACACACACACACCGTGAACACACACCCGGAGCAGTGGGCAGCCATTTATGCTGCGGCGCCCGGGGAGCAGTTGGGGGTTCGGTGCCTTGCTCAAGGGCACCTCAGTCGTGGTATTGAAGGTGGAAGAGAACGCTGTACATTCACTCCCCCCACCTACAATCCCTGCCGGTACGAGACTCGAACCTTTGGGTTACGAGTCCGACTCTCTAACCATTAGGCCACGACTTCCCCTAATAGGAAACGAACACATACTAATGATCAAGTCTGGAATCATTAGATACAAGAGTTAAGGTTTGGATTGGCTCATTTCTTTTAGTAAATGATGGCTGCAAGCTGCAAGAGACTCTGGGAATTGTAGTGTCTTAATGACACATTGTTATATTGAGTGCATCTGTCCATATGCAGAGCTGAGGAGGAGTTTAAGAGGTTAAACCGTGCAGAAGAGATTTTGTGAATCTGCACTATTTGAGAAAAAAAAATGTTGGTTATGAATAAATGATAAGACAGAAAAATTGAGAACAAGAAACGTGTGAACCAAATTTATGAGCTTTAGTCTGACCACAGAATATTTGTAAGACACAGGTTGAGATGTACATTATGCATGCTTTATGACGTGGAATAGGCAGTAGGCCTATGTTATAGTTGAGAGCCATTTAATCATTAGCAAGGTTATGTCCTAATATACACATCAGATTTGGGTTAGAATATGGTGACCAGGGACAAGAGTTAAGGAAAACCGAATCTATTGACCTGGCCTGCCTCAAACCGTATGTAGCTTTTTTTTTTTTTTTTTTTACAGTGTTCCGACTGTCAGCAGCTTTTTGGCTGATTGAGTATTTTGAATCTGCAGTGGGCAGTTGGTGAGAAAGATTGCTCTGGGGTGTGTTTCCCGTACAACGACATAACTTACTGATTAAGCACCATAGTAGTACGACTCATTGTTGTGGAAATGAGCTAGCTAGTCACAACTGTTTCCCGAACACGGTCGTTTGCACCACATTAGTTCAACAAAATATGGCCGTAATTAATGGACGTCACACACATGTGGTGGAGTAATAACTTCTACTAAATAATTGATTTGAGATCTCTGAGATGCTGCATTGAGCATGGCATTTTTTTGTTCATTTTGCTTTATTTGATGCTTGATTCATCGGGGGTTTCCCTCTTACATCATACTCCGGGGATCCCGTACACTTTTATGCACATGTGCATTCTTCAAAAACGGTGCCTATTAAGGACGCGTTAAAATATATAGATCAAAATGTATATACACTGAACAAAATTATAAACGCAACACTTTTGTTTTTGCTCCCATTTTTCATGAGCTGAACTCAAAGATCTAAGACTTTTTTTATGTACACAAAAGGCCTACAAAAGTGTGGCGTTTATAATTTCGTTCAGTATATATTAGTGCTGGGCAACGATTACAATTTTTAATCACAATTAATCACATGCATGATTTTTCTGCGATTAATCACGATTTATCACATTGTTATGCACAAAATTCAATAATGAATTCAAAAGTAGTGTATTGCACACTTTTATTTTAAAAGTACTGCTGTATGAACAAAAGTGCAATAACATTTGGTTTGCAAACACTTAAAACAAATAAGGTGCTTTTCTGCAGCAGTATTCCTTCACATAGTAGCAGTTAAAACATCTCTTGTAAATCTCAACTTTAACATTAATGTAATCAAATTCATTTTAATTTTGTATATAGAATAAATTTGTGTCAGTACGTCATATATAGCAGTTTAATGTTGGGAATGTGTCGTGCCGCGCCACATCCAGTGTAGACAGCATCACTGATTATAATGGGTTCTATTTTAGGCTATTTTGTCATGTCAAGCCACGCCGCTCTCGTCCGGTGTTTACACTGTGTTAAGCCCACCCCAAATGCTCTCATTGGTTGAGATGTATGATGACGCCCATCCCAAACCAGTACTGATAAACATCCCAGCCCTCCTGACCCATGGTTTGTCTGTATGTGTATTCAGAGCCAGTGAGCAACTGACTTTCAAAATAATAATAATAATAATAATAAAAACTGCATTAACGCACGATAAAATAATTGTCTGCGTTAATTTATTAACACGTTAACTTGCCCAGCCCTAAAATATATATATACATATATACAGCTGCATCTCAATAAATTAGAATGTCGTGGAAAAGTTCATTTATTTCAGTAATTCAACTCAAATTGTGAAACTCGTGTATTAAATAAATGCAATGCACACAGACTGAAGTAGTTTAAGTCTTTGGTTCTTTTAATGTGATGATTTTGGCTCACATATCACAAAAACCCACCAATTCACTATCTCAACAAATTAAAATACTTCATAAGACCAATAAAAAAATTGGTTAATTTTTTAGTGAATTGTTGGCCTTCTAGAGAGTATGTTCATTTACTGTACATGTACTCAATACTTGGTTGGGCTTCCTTTTGCATGAATTACTGCATCAGTGCAGCGTGGCATGGAGACAATCAGCCTGTGGCACTGCTCAGGTGTAATGGAAGCCCAGGTTGCTTTGATAGCGGCCTTCAGGTCATCTGCATTGTTGGGTCTGGTGTCTCTCATCTTCCTCTTGACAATACCCCATAGATTCTCTATGGGGTTCAGGTCTGGTGAGTTTGCTGGCCAGTCAAGCACACCAACACCATGGTCATTTAACCAACTTTTGGTGCTTTTGGCAGTGTGGGCAGGTGCCAAATCCTGCTGGAAAATGAAATCAGCATCT
>NW_015505725.1:0-11143 GCF_001515645.1 Sinocyclocheilus grahami | reverse complement strand
ATTTTATATATATATATATATATATATATATATATATATATATATATATATATATATATATATATACAGTAAGTCTGAAAAACATCTCCAGGGCAAAATGCAACATGCATGTACATGTCAGTCACATAGGGGTTCTTGATTCTCAGTGGATTTGCTTCGACACTTCCTACATTGACATAATAAGTAACTAACACATACTAATTATCAAGTCTGGAATCATTAGATACAAGTGTTAAGGTGTGGATTAGCTCTTTCCTTTTAGTAAATGATGACTGCAAGCTGCAAGGGACTCTGGGAATTGTAGTGTCTCAATAACACATCGTTATATTGAGTTCATCTGTCCATATGCAGAGCTGTGGAGGAGTTTAAGAGGATAAGAGGAATAAACCAGAACAAAACCCTACGGCTTGAATATGCCATGATGCTTTATTCTGATGTTTGTTATGCAACTGGAGTTTTGCCGCAGGTTTAGAGACATATCTGCAAGTCTGAGTGTGTTTGAAAGATGTGTATTTGACAGCTGTGTGACTGAGTAGAAATCTACTCATAACTACCAGCATATTAATAACGAACCTCAAATAGCCAGACTTTTGACCATCGGTGTAAAGTCTGGCCCACTTTGCGGTTTATTCTTGTCCAAAAGAGTTCACCCTCACCTAGTGAAGCATCTGATGTTGTGTTGCACCAACTATTTGTTAGTTAGTTTAGCAACTTCATCTAGTGTAAAATGATTCCATAAACACTGGCCTGTTAAATAGTCAAGCACTTTTCTAGATAGGCAGTGAAAATTAATAGTTGTGTAACCCTACTTGATGCTAGGATTTGTAAATAAAACTGACCATAATAAAAACCAATCAATCAATCAATCCAATGTTTTATGGTGCGACTGTTCAAAATAAGAAATATTTTTGAAACAATAATTCATGAAATTTGCTCAAATAAAATTATACTACATATAACTTTTTTTCTATTTGACTATTTTTACTTTACTTTTTCTTTTGATGTTTGTACCATTTTATCTTATAGAGTTTAAGTTTATATCTTAAAGAGTATTTTTTAATCTAATGTTTTAACATTAGAATAAAAACAATAACTATTTTTCTTTTGTCATTGACCCTTTAAAAGGTGCAAAAGAGATTGAGTGATTCTGCACTATTTGAGAAAAAAAAATGGTTCTGAAAATATAACAAGGGAGCAAAATATTATTAAATGTATAATCTTTGGTCTGACGACTGAGTATTTGTAAGACACAAATTAAGACATTATGCATGATTTATGGCACGGAACAGGCAATATGTCATAGTTGGGAGCCACTTAATCATTAGCAAAGTTATGACCTAAAACACACCACAGATTTAGGTTTGAATATGGCGACTATGGACAAGAGTTACACTTTATTTCGATAGTCCACTTTAGACATTCTACTAACTATAAGTAACTTTGTAACTACATGTCAACTACATGTCAACTAATTCTCATTAATTTGCAACTACATGTCTACTAACTCTCAGAGTAGACTGTTAGGGTAGGTTTAGGGTTAGTAGAATAAGTAGACAAAGAAAGTGTTAGAAGATATTAAGCAGACAGTCTACTAATACTTTACTAACTGCTAGTTGACATGTAGTTGCAAAGTTACTTACTGTTAATAGAATGTCTAAAGTGGACTATCGAAATAGTGTTACCTTTTTTTATCTCATTAAATTTTCTTGATGTGCGATTTTGTTAGAATAAAATTCATGGTATTGAATTTTTGAGAGAAATTAAAGCATTTAATTTGAGGTCATAGTTGAAAGTAAACAAGATAGATCTGCCAATTATTTTAAATGTTTCCTATAAATGGGGAAAGTAGTGTTTTTCAGGATGGCTGAATTTTTGCTAACATCTAAAGGCTGTTGTTGAGCATCTGTCAGCTCAGTTTGTGTGGTTGGTTCCACACTGTCTGTGGCTTTTTGGCCAGTTGAGCGTGTTGAATCGGTGTGAGGCATTTGGTGTGACCGATCACTCTGATGATCTTAGTGAACAAATGCATGAGAAGAAAAGCAAAAATGATGAAAGTGAGCAAATGATGAGTTCAAAAAGCTGCTCTAACTTGGTCATCTTACCTGGGATTTATTTCCATAACTGCCATCTAGAATGACATATACTACTGCCACTAGCTGATATAGACAGTTATTTTCTCTCACACAAGTGCAGAACTTACATATTAGTTGACCGTTGACTGTAGTTATCGCTGTTCAAGCTTTTCAAATGTTGTCAACCTTCATCGCCGCTAGCTCGTTGTTGCCGGTTTGGTGTGTTACAGCCTTAAGAGGTTTCACAAGTCACCCTGATTTGTTGGTTGCATGTTATTTTATATCAGTGAGATATCAGTGATCAAAAACTTGACATTGTTGTTCTACTTTTCACATTGTCTTTATTAGAGGCTTTTGTTGTTTACTTGGATGATGTAGTTATTCTGGAACCTGGCAGGTGAGTGTGATGATGTGTTTACAGGTAGAACGGAGTTAATCTAATTGGATTGAAGGCTGACACATTGATTAATATAGTTGATGAATGCCAGCAGCAGGGGTGGTGTGGATACACACACGCGCGTAGACGCGGAACTGCAATTAAATTAGTCAGGATAATCTTGCCTCATCGCTTTGAATTACTACTGTGATTGTGCTCCCTTCTTACTGTTCTTACATTTAAAAGTCATAAATATAAAAAGGTACTTGTGTTCGTGAAACATTAGATGTAAATTACACACTCTTGCATGACTTGTACTCACAATTTTCAAAAATATGTAATATCTAAGTTTTTTTTAATATATATAAACAGAATACTTGCACTCTTACTCAATTTTATTCCCATTCCCAAGGCCAAAATGTATTTTAATCATTTTTATGCGGCTTATAATTTAATTTTGATATAAGTTTATTACTTATAACATTGTTATAAATTATTCATTACAATGTATTAATATCACTATGATTTAGAAGGCTTCATTGCTCTTTTTATTTGGCATCATTTCTGTATGTATCTTTTTGATACGGTGTGTGTTCATGTATGGTTTTTCTCCTAATTAAGTGGCATTACATAGACCCCACCACAAGTCTTTTAGCCCTTGAGAACAGAACAGAAAGGCTTACGTTATGTAATCGGTTGAAATGTCAGTGGATTTTAGCATTGTGTGTTCTTGCGCTAATAAGATTTATTTTTTATATTTCCGATTTCATTAAATTGAGCAATCCGAGGAGAGAGAATTAGGCAAATATTGGAAAAGAGATTGTACAGACTGGCTTTTTTTTACCGCCAATAAAAACATTATGAGAGAATCACTTCACCTGGGAGAAGGTAAATATTCACACACTCCAACCACATAAAGTTGGATAGGGGGAAGAGATGATAGACAGATCGATAGGGAGATGCATGGACAGACAGACGAAAGCAGGAGTGAATATGTACAATTGGAGAAGGAGTGGGAGGCATGGACTAGGGATGGAAAGATGAGAGGAAGAGAGGAGAAGAGGATGAGAAGGAAAGGTTTGGATGAATTATGAATGTAGGAGGAAAAAGGTGGGCTGTGAAATGGAAGAAAGAAAGAGATGTAATGTTGGGGAATTTTAAGTTTTAGCAGCTTTCAAGTTTTAAGAGGTTTTATATGGGAATATCAAAGGTTTGATTTTGCATTGAGACACCTGGAGGAAATTTTATGTGAATTGAATTAATTGGATTTTCAATTATTGTGCATATATAAGAAGGGGTCATATGACGTTGCTAAAAATAATGTTGTGTATTTGGTGTAATGCAATGTGTTTATGCGATTTAAGGTTAAAAAAACACATTATTTTCCACATACTATACATTACTGTTGCTCCTCTATGCCCCGCCTTGCTGAAACGATCAAAAACTTGGCATTGTTGCTCTAATTTTTCACCTTGTCTCTATTAGAGACTTTTGTTTACTTGGATGATGTAGTTATTCTGGAATCTGGCTGGTGAGTGCAATGTTGTGTTTACAGGTAGAACAGAGTTAATCTAATTGGACTGAAGGCTGACGCATTGATTAATATAGTTGATGAATGCCAGCAGCAGGGGTGGTGTGGATACACACACGCGCGTAGACGCGGAACTGCAATTAAATTAGTCAGTATAATCTTGCCTCATCGCTTTGAATTACTACTGTGATTGTGCTCCCTTCTTACTGTTCTTACATTTAAAAGTCATAAATATAAAAAGGTACTTGTGTTCGTGAAACATTAGATGTAAATTACACACTCTTGCATGACTTGTACTCACAATTTTCAAAAATATGTAATATCTAAGTTTTTTTTAATATATATAAACAGAATACTTGCACTCTTACTCAATTTTATTCCCATTCCCAAGGCCAAAATGTATTTTAATCATTTTTATGCGGCTTATAATTTAATTTTGATATAAGTTTATTACTTATAACATTGTTATAAATTATTCATTACAATGTATTAATATCACTATGATTTAGAAGGCTTCATTGCTCTTTTTATTTGGCATCATTTCTGTATGTATCTTTTTGATACGGTGTGTGTTCATGTATGGTTTTTCTCCTAATTAAGTGGCATTACATAGACCCCACCACAAGTCTTTTAGCCCTTGAGAACAGAACAGAAAGGCTTACGTTATGTAATCGGTTGAAATGTCAGTGGATTTTAGCATTGTGTGTTCTTGCGCTAATAAGATTTATTTTTTATATTTCCGATTTCATTAAATTGAGCAATCCGAGGAGAGAGAATTAGGCAAATATTGGAAAAGAGATTGTACAGACTGGCTTTTTTTTACCGCCAATAAAAACATTATGAGAGAATCACTTCACCTGGGAGAAGGTAAATATTCACACACTCCAACCACATAAAGTTGGATAGGGGGAAGAGATGATAGACAGATCGATAGGGAGATGCATGGACAGACAGACGAAAGCAGGAGTGAATATGTACAATTGGAGAAGGAGTGGGAGGCATGGACTAGGGATGGAAAGATGAGAGGAAGAGAGGAGAAGAGGATGAGAAGGAAAGGTTTGGATGAATTATGAATGTAGGAGGAAAAAGGTGGGCTGTGAAATGGAAGAAAGAAAGAGATGTAATGTTGGGGAATTTTAAGTTTTAGCAGCTTTCAAGTTTTAAGAGGTTTTATATGGGAATATCAAAGGTTTGATTTTGCATTGAGACACCTGGAGGAAATTTTATGTGAATTGAATTAATTGGATTTTCAATTATTGTGTTGGAATTGAAATGGTAAATCTATCTATCTATCTATCTATCTATCACATTTACATATGTTGCTCACAATAATAGTATAACTAGGGCAAGTACAAATCTGAAATACTACGTTAAAAATGACAAATTAATTACAAATTAATATGATATAATGCACATAATGTACATACTTTTTTCTTCATCCTTATTGCTGAGTCTTACACCCTGTCAAACACACACACACACACACACACACACACACAAAGTGTTCATTCGCTCTTTAACCTCCTGTTCAGCAGAAATGTATTCTAAAATATTTCTTCTGTGGGTGCGTTTCATGAAGTATCCTCTGTAACAGTGTCCTCTTCTGTTTCTTCTGACCTTTCCTCTTTTCCCTACCATCCTATCTATCTATCTATCTATCTATCTATCTATCTATCTATCTATCTATCACATTTACATATGTTGCTCACAATAATAGTATAACTAGGGCAAGTACAAATCTGAAATACTACGTTAAAAATTACAAATTAATTACAAATTAATATGATATAATGCACATAATGTACATACTTTTTTCTTCATCCTTATTGCTGAGTCTTACACCCTGTCAAACACACACACACACACACACACACACAAAGTGTTCATTCGCTCTTTAACCTCCTGTTCAGCAGAAATGTATTCTAAAATATTTCTTCTGTGGGTGCGTTTCATGAAGTATCCTCTGTAACAGTGTCCTCTTCTGTTTCTTCTGACCTTTCCTCTTTTCCCTACCATCCCTTGTTTAATTTCTCTGTCTGTTCTGTTTTTTTTTTTTTTTCTGACTTAAGCGGTCTCACAGGACATGCTGGCAGCCCTTCACCCATACCAAAGGAACAAGATGCATCTGTGACATTCTATTTCTCTGTCTCTCACTCTCAAAATATTTCTTCTGTGGGTGCGTTTCATGAAGTATCCTCTGTAACAGTGTCCTCTTCTGTTTCTTCTGACCTTTCCTCTTTTCCCTACCATCCCTTGTTTAATTTCTCTGTCTGTTCTGTTTTTTTTTTTTTTTTTCTGACTTAAGCGGTCTCACAAGACATGCTGGCAGCCCTTCACCCATACCAAAGGAACAAGATGCATCTGTGACATTCTATTTCTCTGTCTCTCACTCTCTTTTTTTTTGTCTATCTTTTTTTCTTTCTTTTTTTTGGCTGTATATATTGAGTTTGGGTACAGGTTTGAAGTTTTAATAAGCTCTTTCATACAGCTGCTTGTTTTAATATAAGTAATACTTCTGAGGCAGTGATGAACACAGACACACACACTGCAGTCATTATTGCTGTTGCTCTCGACTGTGACTCTGTGCAACAGCCTTTTTCACAAAAATAATAACAATGCTTGTTTGAGGCTTAGAAATATAACTGATGAAAATTCCATAACTCAAGATGCACACATGACTGTCTCATCCCTAACATTTCCATCTTGATGTCCAGTGTTCATATAATCTCAAATAATATTAAGATTTGTATTTATTGGTTTCTTTTACTGAAAAAAAACAGAGTTAAGAATAAAAAAAATAAAAATAAAAAATGAAACAAATTAAAAATAATATTGTGCCATTTTTTGCTTGTAAGTACTTTTAAAGAATACCACGGTTTTACCAATCGTAGTGTTAAATACATTTTTATGTTTTACTGTAGTATCAAAACACATTGGTACACATTTTGTGCTGTAAGTGTTGCATGTGTGTTTTATTAAAACAATAGAAAATAGGAATTCTGAACAGTCAAAAAATAAATAAATTCAATTAAATATTCTGTCAGTTAGCATACAAAATTGGCTTTCAAGTAAAAAAATAAAAATAAAAAATAAATAAATATATATATATATATATATTTTTTTTTTTTTTTTTTTTGTGTCTCGGCGTGTCTTTCAAAGTCTTAGGCCTAATTGAATTATGGTATTCTTCTGTAGCCTGACGACGAGTAACTTTAACCGTTTTTTTTTATGTGAACTCAAAGACAGCCTGATGCTTTGTTTCTAGACTATTGTGGGTGGCTGTTTGTTGTTTCACCTATCAATTCGTGTCGATAAAGTATAATAGGGTAAATCATGTATAGTGATTTATCCTATATAGCGCTTGCATAAAGCAAGTAGTGCATACACTTGTAGCTGTTATGTATCTTTGTAAGTCATTGTAAGCCCTCTTTTGAGGCACGCGCATGAACCCCAATCCCCCCGTTATAAAAACAAAAACAAGTGTGCTCCCCCAAAGTCCACGGTATAGTTTGAACACTGACCATCAGATACAGGAGGTTTAGTTTAGCCAATGCACGGAGCAACATAAATGCATCCCATGAGGCAAGACTGCTGGAATATGTCACCCTCGCAAGTTTTGTTGTCCATCAAAGTGTCCTCTTGTGCTTTGACACTAATGTTCAATTTCCACTTAGAAAACTGATCCTCGTATATATAAATATATATTATTTTTTTTTTTAGTGTCTAAATCAACTTGACTACACTAGGTTATACCAATAAGTGTGGGGAAACAGTATAATAATAATAATAATAATAATACAATTATTTAACATTCTTGGTCAACTTAATTGAACTGCATGCAAACCGTGGTTTGTCTTGGATGTTAAGTGCATAGAACAAGGGTTGAACAAATATATTGTAGGAAAAAATAATAATTTTGTGTAAAGGTTTATTGAACAGTTCTGGTTTTTGCATGTATTATATTAAAATATTGACATATTATAGAACTGTCTTGTCAAATATGTTTAATTTAGTATATTCTGTATCAAAAATCAGAGCACCGGTAGTCTGAGCATGTAGAGTACTAATGATACTAATGCATAAAGCCAGTGGTTCATAGACACCTATATTACACACTCAAACACATAAGCACAGATGGAAGCAGGTCTTGATTGTTTAGGTCATGACTTCAAGTGCACAACAGGTCAGCTCCCTTTCACTTCAAAGCTTTTCATAATCAAACTTGAATTTGGGAAATTTTAATTACACTTTAATTACACATTGCTGCTGATGAAATAAATTATGCAGATGTAATGAAAATGAGGGGAGACAAAAAAAAAAGGAATGAGTTGTATACTGCTTGTCTGCATTCAGTCTTTCGGTTACAGCCAAAACTGATATCAAATGATTAAAGCCAAATTAAGTCATAACACAATCAAACCCAGAGCCGAAAGTCATCAAATTATCAATAAAGCAAAATCACGTAATCCAAGGCTCCTTTTTAATTAGTGGGATCTGAAGTAAATTTCCATTACTCCGGAATTCCATCATGTAAACATTCTTAATTGCATACTTAATTGCTAATAGTAGAAGAGCATTTTAAGAGACATTAACTCAAGAGCCCAAATTATTGCAACATTACAAAGTTACATGAAATTGATTGCAGGAGGGGGGGAGTAACAGTGGCAGAGGTGAGGACTGTTGGAAATCTCTGAAATATTAAATCGTAAGATGCTGCTTTGCAGTGTCAACCTTGAAGATGTGAGCTTTATTGCTGGAAGGAAATTAATTGGACTTGAAAAGAATGAGGCAATGTCTGAAAGTGCCTCTCTAGAAGATTCTAGTTTTCACACTATTGGATTAGGTACCTTTTCAATTGGCGCTTATGAGGAAATAAACAGCATGGTGCACTTTTGAGAAAGCATATTATAGAAGGATTGCTCTTTGGGTCAGTTTAGCTCTTGGGTTTATTAGATTAGAGCAGCAGATCACAGTGGGTAGACGTTAATCTGACCCTGGATCAGTCTGTATGGGGATTATTGTTATCCTGGGTCAGTTTGGGGTAGGATGCAAGAAGATTTCAGAATGGCATAACTACTCTTGGCAGATACAGACAGACAACATCAATTGCGCAAACCTAGCCAGTTTTCCTGTTCAAAGTCAGCCAGGCTGAAATAACTACTAATGGTAAAAAGACTGAAAATTCTGATAAAACCAAAATGTACTAATCTTCATGTTGTTCCAAATCCAAACCTGGTGTGCGTTTTCCAAAAAGCATTGTTAGCCAACTATGGACCCAAGTTATGTTGTTACCAACACGGTTTAAAGGGGTCATGAACTGGCTTGAAAAAAATTATACTGTTCTCTGAGGTTCACTTATAATGTTAACAAGATGTTTACATAAAAAATAATTTAGAAGTACTAATCAATTTTCTGTCTTGTGTTTGAGCCCCCTCGTCGGAATGCTCCATTTGGAGGGGCATGGAGAATTCTACACTCGGAAGTAAACGCCCACCACTATGACTGGCTAAGAGTTTTGCATTCTAAAATAAGTTTCAACACCCCATCATTACACATGTACAATTGTTTTGAAATCTTCCTATGTTGAGAAATGGCAGGCGGTGAAATTCAGTCATACATGTTTGAGCCAGAGTCTGATCCCGAATCACTAAACAATGAACCTGTACCTCAAATGCCAAAGATACTACAGCATCCCAAAGTTTTGTGCTTGAAACTACAGCTCTCGACATGTGGTAAGAAGCTTATAGTCTATTGGTAATATGAAATATGCATGCACATGAAGAAAAAACAATCTAACATACTAATATCTACGTTTCATTCTGTAAATCAGGGGTTCTCAACTCTGGCCCTCGAGGTTTACTGTCCTGCAGAGTTCAGCTCCAACCCTAATCAAATACACCTGCCTGTAGCTTTCTAGTGATCCTGAAGACCTTGATGAGCTTGTTCAGGTGTGTTTGATTAGAGCTGGAGCTTAACTCTGCAGGAAAGTGGATCTTGCGGGCCAGAGTTGAGAACCCCTGCTGTATATATACAAATTTAATTTTATGCCTTTTAGTTTGTCAAAAGAATGAAAGTACCATTTTTTTGAAGAGACCCCACGATTGAATCCAACAACTGGAAATAAAGGAAAACAACAGAGAATGTACTCGGTTACTAATGTAACATCGGTTCCCTGAGAACGAGTACTGCGTCTTGCTTAAGACGCTAAGGGGAAATCTCCTTTTTCTCAGAATACTGAAGCCTTTTTCAATCACGCAGTGAAACTGCACGGCCATTGGTTCATGCAGTGTATTAAAAACGAACCAATGGCTCGGCAGTGGAGCTTGCCAGAGCTCGCCAATTTGGGTGGGGCATCTGACTATATAAGCATGCACTTCACAATAGGATCCTCAGGTTACTTCGACTGAAGCAACGACCGAGGCGTGCAGCTATATAGCATGGCCAGCAACGCAGTACTCCTTCCCATATCTCAGGGAACCGAGGTTACGTCAGTAACCGAGTACGTTCCCTATCGATACTTCACTAAGGGGAACCAGTACAATCCTGCCGTGCTATGTTAGAGGAACGACCAATGATTGAACTTGCCTTGAGCAGCAAGGGCCCAGAGGGATCAAGTAATTGCAGGGAAGCCCCACAGGAAGCGATAGGGCCAAACTTCATAGAAGTAATCGTTCACAGAAAAATCATACAGCCTCGGAACCCAGTGGGGGCCAAGAGCGTACCGAGAAGGCAAATGCCTGATTTAGAACTGGTTTTGCTAGAGTAAGTCCAGAAAGGACCCGAGTTTGTAAAGCAGGACGTCCAGATTATAAAACCTGGTAAATGTGGACGGCGAGGCCCAGCCGGCCGCCGCACAAATCTCTGCAATGGAAACTCCGCTTAGCTTATGCTAGCTTGATAGTGTCAATAATCCATTTGGAAAGTCTCTGCTTCGTGACCGGAGACCCTCTGGTGCAATCACCGAAGCATACGAAAAGCCGATCCAACCGTCTGAATGGGGCGGAATGCTCAATGTATATCCTCAATGCCATGACGGGGCAGATTAGATTTAGCTCTTGGTCCTGCTCTGAAGGAGGTAGTTCCGAAAGAGCTATCACCTCTGCTCTGAACGTAGTCGAGAGCACTGTAGGATCTGTCTCACAACAGACCCACCTACATGATGGA
>NW_015505724.1:1936929-1939043 GCF_001515645.1 Sinocyclocheilus grahami | reverse complement strand
ATGAATGAATTTGTATGGGACATGTCATAACTGACTGTTATGCCCAGCCCGAGTTTCCCATGCATGCTCACAGCAGTGCAAGTTCTGCTACCCTTGCACCTGGTGTGAGTTTGCATCGGTCTCCTAGCAACACGTGACCCCGGAAGTGTGAGCAGACTCTTCCGGTTAATCTGACAACAGCACCCACTTCACAGACCTGTGTGTAAACAAAGAACTGCGTGTAAACCAACGTTAACTCTTAAGCTAAGCCCTTTACCTCAACTGCTAGCTGTTAGCATACGACTAATGCTAGATAGGCGTGTAAAGTGTAACTTTCTAACCACTCCTCTCTCTCTCTCTCTCTCTATCCCTGTCACTCCGACTAACACTTAGATAGGTGTGTAAAGTGTAACTTTGTAACTTTCTAACCCCCCCTCTCTCTCTCTCTCTCTCTATCCCCGTCACCCCTGGTGTCACTTCCTGTTGATGCGATCACAGGTCCCTGTGGTACCTACCTACTGTAGTTTTACTTGTGTTATTGTTTATTTTTGTTTTGACTTTATTCTACCTCTCTTTAATTTTATTGCATTTATTTACATTTGTTTGGCACAAATGTACCAATACAGCTAAATAGATTTTTATTAAATTTGAGATTTAATTTTGTAATTTTTTATTTTATTTTATTATTTTTTATTTTTATTTTACTTTCCCTTTTTAATTTCCTACAGCTATTAGGACCCCTTTTGTTTGTTTTGTTCTACTTTTACCTTATTTTAGTTATTTTACCATCACCATCTTCGCGTTTTGTATAGGATTACAGTAGTTCTAGCAACTGTTGTTTCCTTAATGAGTTATACAGGTTATTAGTAGCCTAATCCCTGTTTCCTCTCTACTTTCTCCTCACTCCTCAGTGCCAGACCTAATACATTGAAGGGCAGCTACTGTTCAACACAATGTAGGTCAAGATAGAACTAGGAACAATTCCCACTGTTTCTTTTTCTTTTTCTTTTGATGAAGTATTTGGTGGGCCCCTGCTAGTTTAGCTAACAGTCTAACCCTAGGTTTATGAAGTCTATTGCAGCATCACCCACAAGTGACACCTGCTTAGCCATATCTCTTAGAAAAAAAACAAAAATAGGTAAAATCTTCCTTTTCTTTTTTTTCTCTTTTTTTGAGTTCATCTTATTTTATGTCAGTTTCGGAAGTCATCTAGGCATTAGGGCCTGCCGCACAATGCCTAATCAACAGCTGCGTACCCTGACACAGAAGGCCTTTAACAAGCAGCAAGGCCTCCACTAAAGGTGTTTGTCAAACCCCACTGATTCTGAACTTCACAACTCAGAATCCAAAGCGGGCACCAGAAGGCACCCAGCATTGCCACAATGCAAAACCCTTCTACAGAAAGCCCCTAGCCAGAAGAGGACAGAGCCATCACCATGGCAACAGACCCAGGTTCCAGACCAACCACTGGGAAAAGCCATGGAAAAAGGCGTCCTCATCCTGCAAACACCACGGTATGTCCAACAGCAGTCCACCATAACATCCTCCTCCACACCCTTCACGCAGGTGCCGAACAGAGGCTACACAAGGACAGCTGTACACGCATGGAGGAGCATCCCTTGAAACCGGTCGACACCCCCAGAAGCAGCCAGACAACGTTGGATTGAGCAACGGGCCTACATGCCCAACAGCGAAAGCTCTACCAACACAACTCAGGCACGCTCAAGTCGGTGCCGCCACAAGAGCCAAGCGACACCGCAAACATCAGATTTCTAGTGACGTTTGAGCAAAACAGAGGGCTAACCGTTGAGCAAAGCAGAGGACTAACACCCCCCTGCCGCTCTCCTGCCATCATCACTAGGTCAGTCGGAAATTCTCTGCACACTACGGAATCTCCATAACAGTTCCCGGCAATCCCTGGAACCACCTGCACTCTCACCAGTGAGAGTCTAACCCGGCTGTTCCACATCGCGGGTATCACAGATAGCCTACTGGCTAACAACATCGACAAACTACCATCTTACCCAGACTAACTCACTTCAGGATGACACAGCCTCAACACCTGCTGCATAAGCTCGAGGACCCACACCTTGCTACAGCCTACATCACCACAGCACACCACCTGACAGCATCCA
>NW_015505724.1:1929312-1936621 GCF_001515645.1 Sinocyclocheilus grahami | reverse complement strand
TTTCAGACAGACGAGACTTGCAAGTATCAAACTTAGTCTTATTAATTGATACATTAGGTATCATTTGCACCTTTTTACAAATGTGTGTTTGAACTAAGAATCTGATGTTTCCCTCGGGCAGATCTGTTGATTATGCAAATGGTTCTATAATTTCATTCCTTATTTCTCTTCTCTGTACCCTTTCCTATACCAACTGTATGTGTGTGTGTGTGTGTATGTTAGACCAGTTTATGTGTTTATGTAGGATGTTAGACCAGTGTATGTGTATGTAGTATGTTAGACTAGTTTAAGTGTTTATGTGGTTAATAAAACCACTTGACGTGGTTCATTGCTTGCTCATAACTGAGTCACTTAATCATGCAGATTTATGCTACAAGCTTTTGTAGAATTGTACAGTAAGGAAGTTATTTCCCTTAACCAGGAAATTAACGTTCTTAGAATTGACAAGACAGTTGACCCTGAGAGGTCAGCTAAATATCTACAGCGGATCTAAAATATTCATAATTAATTATAACTAGTTATGATTAATTATTCATATTTCCCATGAGCTGATTCGTTACACAGGACAGTTCAATCTTTTTCCAACATGTTTGGACTTAATGCAACCGATACACTCGTTCTGAGTCTGAGTCCCGCAAGGGTGTGCCAATAGCAGATCAACCTCCGTTCTGAGTCTGAGTCCTGTTAGAAGGAAGACAGCAACAGAAGCAACCCGTTCTGAGTCTCCAGCCGACAAGGGTGAGACACTTGCAGATACACTCATTCTGAGTCTCCCATCCTGAGAGACAGAAACATCAACATTCCGAGCTACTAGCCAGACCGATAAACAAACACGGACTGGAAGTTAACTTCGGGTGTGCGCCCGATGAAACCGTCTATAGGCTAATTCTGTCATGTGACACCACATTTATTTGCGTTATAGCCCCTTTTCTCAACAAAAAGTGTTTCCAAACAAATTTTTGCCACATTTGAAGTATCGATATAGAATTTATGCGCTAAAGTTAAACGGAAAAAGATTGTGTCGACACATGGGAAATTTTACCAATAAATGGCATTTCCAACAGCTATATTGGTTGAAATAAAATTTTTGAAGCGCTTTTCTTTTTTTTTTTCGCAAAAAAATCATTGAATGGAAATCTCAGTGTTTTGCAATAAAAATGTCACATTACATATAAATATTTGGATAACAGTTTAGGGACCAATTCTCACTATTAACTAGTTGCTTATTAGCATGCATATTTCTAGCATATTGGCTGTTTATTAGTACGTAATGTATAAAGCACATATTAATGCCTTATTTTTCATTTTTTTATTTTAGATGCCTTAATCCTACCCCATAGATAATAGCGAGAATTGGTCCCCAAAATGTGGTGTGACCAAAATTTGAAATTGCATTGTAATATTTGTAAGTATTTGTTAATAACATAGAAAGATTGTTCAAAGTGGACTGAGAGAGATTTGACTTTTTCCTTAGATAAAACAGTGACATTATTGTTCACTGTTAAGATGAATGAATGATTCTCTAAATAAATGAATAATAATAATCTGCAGGGAAAACTGTGCACAGTAAATGTGTGTCAATACTTTTCATGTGAATGATTGGACTACATGGTGGAATTACTGTATATCAGACAGACATCCAAAAACATCTTGATTAATGCAAAATTACATGGATGAAAACAAACCCATATGAATCCATGTCAAGTTAGAGCAGTCTGTCATGGGAATGCTGATGCAGTGTCAGAAGCTTTTTGTCATGTTTGTATGGATTTCAGTGGCGGGCCGTGCATTTCACACCTATGCCTTCAGTGGGGTTCTGCATGAATTAATCCACCTCTTAATACCATCATAATGATTCCACGGCTATAGAAACCATAAATATTACACAGAAATGCAGTATAACAGGGCATTGCATCACAGACAGGTATCTCAAGTAGCGAGAATGAATGCTATTACTAAAGCAAGAAACCCAATTAACACAATTCAACAAGTTGCCGCAGCTGCCCAACGAACATCATCTCTGGCTGAAGCATAAACCTAACAAAATGACACAAATATAGTCCACCCGATGTTCTTACAGACATTTATTATCTCAAACACATTTATACTTTACAGATAAGGTGCTGCGGCTGGGTGTAAAAGACCAGTTAATACAGCTCGACTCGGAAACTGAGATATTCTTACGGAAACATAAACGTGGCTTTATATCTTGCAAATAACATCAGAGTACAATGCATAAAGTGATAAAAAGTCAAAAATTTAATTTAACCTACCATACTCTAGGGGTTTTTCATCTTCACGATGAGTCTTTCGCAGAGCCGGTGCCGAGGAGGTGTGTGGTTGTTTTTCATGGTCATTTAGTACTATTGTATTTAGATTATTGAATGCAAATATTTTTCAGAATGCCCTGAAAATCTACAATAACACACTGTACATAGCATATATGGTAAGAAACCTGAGAAGCAGTAATAATACTGTGAAAACAAAAATGATTTACAGTGATGCTGTTTGCTAGCTTTGACTAGTATGATGTCTGACCATCCAATCAAAGGACGAGAAAATGCCGACGTTATCGTAAGCCTGCTAGATGGCCCCAGTGCTGCCAACTCGAAATCTGATTGATTAAAGCAACGGTTTAATTGCCATTGATTTAAAGCTACAGACGCCTGCACTGTTGATTCTGAAGGCCTTAGGCAGATTTTAATGACCCTGGCAACACGATTGATGAAATATGATTGGATAAAAGCTCTAATAAAAACATACACTACTGGAAGCAATGCAACCAAGAGAAAAGCTATGAATTGAAGAGAATAGACTATTGGAATAAATATTTAATATAAAAATATATTACAACTAAGTCAGTGATTCTGATGTGTTTAGGCTAGCAGAGAACGGCAGAGAACTGATGGATTTACTAAAAAAATATTGTTTTGACATAAAATTGACAGAAGTGACAGAAATGTCTGTGTGAAGAGTTTGTGTGTGAAAGTCTGTGTGAAAACACGACTTGATTAACTAATCATTTTCTCTGTTTGTTGAGAGGTGCTGAAGGGAGGGAATCCAAACCGAATCATGATGATTCAGCATTTCTTCTGGTAGGATGTTAGAATAAATTTAATTCATTTTATGTCAAACCAGTATAACAGCTTAACTGACATCTGAATATGCAAGAAACTGTGACCTTCATGAAGTGATTTCTTTCTGAAGACATTGCTTACTAAGAGGCTGAGAGGTGTTACAGAGGAAGGCAGTATATGAGGCTTATTTTGGTAGGTCTGCACTCTCTCTACAGAGAGAGCTCTGCTTGACCACAGTCTCGCTTTGGACTGCAAACACCAGGCACAAAACATACATTCATGTAGACACCCATGAAACGGAATAAAACAAACAGAAAACAAGAACTTCCCTTCATTTGTTTGCTTTCTTCAACCATAAATTTTTACTCTTGGCAGTGAACATACAGTGCATCCGGAAAGTATTCACAGCGCTTTACGTTTTCCACATTTTGCTATATTATGGACACAATTCATAATTTTCCTAAAATTCTACAAACAATACCCCATAATTACAATGTGAAAAAAGTTTATTTGAAATCTTTGCAAATTTATTAACAATAAAAAAATTTAAAAAATCACATGTACGTAAGTATAGAGGGTATGCACGTGATGTCACAGTCAGCTGGAGTGACACTGAGTGGCAAAAAGAATGAATGGCAGCATTGGTTTTCAGCATGAATGCTGCAAAAGAACACACAAGTGGGGAAGTCGTGGCCTAATGGTTAGCGAGTCGGACTTGTAACCCAAAGTTTGCGGGTTCAAGTCTCGTACCTGCAGGGATTGTAGGTGGGGGGAGTGACTGTACAGCGCTCTCTCCCACCTTCAATACCACGACTGAGGAGCAAGGCACCAAACCCCCAACTGCTCCCCGGGCGCCGCAGCAAAAAAATGGCTGCCCACTGGTCCGGGTGTGTGTTCACGATGTGCCACATGTCACGTCACTTTCACTTTCAAAACACACCTAAAATGAGAAAGAGCTTTGCGATTGACTGTACAAATAGATTTGACAAGAAATCTGAGGTATAATTTTACAGACTGCCGAAAGCTACAAGAGAGAGAAGAGAGAATCGCTGCAATTCGAAGAAACAAATGGACTCCAGGCAGCGAAACACGAATTTGCAGTTATCTTGTAATGTCAATAGGTTGAATTTTGAGGTAAAATCATCCCCTACATATTGTATTGTTATATATTGAATTGACAACTCATCAATTAAATATTTACAATCTTATATTCTGCATAACTGGATGTTTTTAAATAATCACTGAGTTTTTAGATGGACGGTATGACTATATTCAGGGTTTGGCTGCATTAGGACTTGCGTTTACTGACCTAATAAACTCTTTTGGAGTCAAGCAAAACGTCATCGGGCCCACTCATCGTTTTAATCATACGCTAGATTTAATTATATTGCATGGAATTGATCTTACTGATATTATCGTACCTCAAAGTTATGATGTTACTGAACATTTCCTTGTATTGTGCATGCTGCGTATTACTGATATTAACTATATGGCTCTGCGTTATAGTCCGGGCAGAACTATTGTTCTAGCCACCAAAGATAGATTCACAAATAACCTGCCTGATTTATCTCAACTGCTCTGTGTACCCATAAACACATATGAACTAGATGAAATGACTAGCAACATGGGCACTATCTTCTCTAATGCATTAGAAGCTGTTGCCCCCATCACATTGAAAAAGGTTAAAAAGAAACTCGTAATCTTGAGCGCAAATGGAGAAAAACTAACTTGGAAGTTTTTAGAATTGTGTAGAAAAACAGTATGTCCAGCTATAGACAGGCTCTAAAAGCTGCCAGGGTCGAGCATATCCGAAAACTCATAGAAAATAACCAAACCAATTCAAGGTTTTTATTTAGCACTGTGGCTAGATTAACAAATAACCAGACGCCACCCAATCTAAATAATCCCTCACAGTTTAATAGTAATGACTTTATGAATTTCTTCACTGATAAAATAGATAACAGATAATCAAAAATACAATAACAAATTTAGATTCTACAGCGTCTAGTACTTCAGCTTCAGTCATCGCACCCAAAGAAATCTGCAGTGCTTTACAAATATAGGACAGGACGAGCTAAATAAACTTATCACTGCATCTAAACCAACAACATGCCTATTAGATCCTGTACCCACTAAATTACTGCAAGAGTTGTTACCTGTAGCAGATGAACCACTTCTCAATATTATTAACTCATCTTTTATCTTTAGGTCACTTCCCAAAATCATTCAAGCTGGCGGTTATTAAGCCTCTTATTAAGAAACCACAACTAGATCCTAATGAATGGGCAAATTACAGACCCATTTCAAATCTTCTGTTTGTTTAAAATTTTTGAAAAAGTTGTGTCTGCTCAATTGTGCTCCTTCTTGCAAAACAATTATCTCTATGAAGAATTTCAGTCAGGTTTCAGGCCCCACCATAGCACAGAAACTGCACTTGTTATCTTAGTGCTGCATTCGACACTATAGATCATGACATATTCATAGATTGATTACAAAACTATACAGGTATTTAAGGGTAGGCTTTAAGATGGTTTAGATCCTACCTGTCCAATCGCTACCACTTTGTTTACTTAAACGGGGAGTCGTCTCAATTATCACCAGTAAAGTATGGAGTGCCACAAGGATCTGTCCTAAGTCCTCTACTATTTTAATATACATATACTCTTTGCAAGATGGTTTAGATCCTACCTGTCCAATCGCTACCACTTTGTTTACTTAAACGGGGAGTCGTCTCAATTATCACCAGTAAAGTATGGAGTGCCACAAGGATCTGTCCTAAGTCCTCTACTATTTTAATATACATATACTCTTTGCTAATATTATTAGAAAATATGGAATTAGTTTCCATTGTTATGCTGATGATACTCAATTATATATCTTAACAAGACCAGATGAAACTTCTAAATTAGCTAACAGAGTGTATTAAAAATGTAAAATATTGGATGACCAATAATTTTCTCCTATTGAGTTTGGATAAGACAGAGATATTACTCATTGGACCAAAAAGCAGTACTGTCATGAATTCGGTCCATGGACTTCCATTTATTCACCACCAGAGGTCACCCTTGCCTGTTTTCCTTGATTTCTCCCTCTCGTCTCGCCCCTGTGATTCTGTCTGCCGATCGGTGACCTACGCTAGCCCTAGGACTATTCTTGTGTTTTTGCCCGCCATATACCTGTTTGCCATTGTTCGACCCTGCCTGTTATACCACGTCTCTTGAATAAAAGCTTGCAGATGGATTCACACGTCTCACGTCTTGTCAGCCCTGTTACAGAATACTCAGCCCAACAAGGATCCAGTGGCTTTTCCAGAGGACTCTGGCCAGGTATGGACCGAGTCCAGTCAAGTCTCAGCTGAGCTGCCAGAGCCTCGTTACGTCACAGCTGATCTTCTAGAGTCTCGCCATGTCTCAGCTGTTCGTCCAGAGTCTCGTCACGCCTCAGTTATTCATCCAGAATCACGTTGCATCACAGCTGATCATCCAGAGTCATGTTACGTCCTGTCTGTCACACCCGGATTCTCAAGGTCAGCCCTTCGGTATCCCAGTCTGGTATCCAGTGTGAGGGATGCACCGCTGGTGTCTGCACGCACCGCTGGTATACCCAAACCCACTCACTCTAACCCTTCTATTCATGAACTCCTTCCCCTGTCTGCAGCACTTCCCATATGGGGGGTTGCTTTACGGTGTATCTGGGCCACGTACTCCACCGCCGATTTGCTAGAGGCAGCAGCACTGGCCACAACATCTCCAGAGGTGGCGGCTTACGCTGCAGAACATCCCAAGGTAGCGGTGTCCACTGCTGTGCTCCCAGAGGCCATGGTGTCCACTGTAGTCTCTTCGGAGGTGGCGGCACAGGCTGCAGAACCTCCCGAGATGGCGACACTTGCCTCAGTTCCTTGCGTGGTGGTGGCGCCCAGCAACGCACTCTCTGCCTGTCCTGTTCCGGCCAAGGAGGCCGTCGATGAACTCTCTGTCTGTTCTGTTCCGGCCAAGGAGGCCGTCGATGAACTCTCTGTCTGTTCTGTTCCGGCCAAGGAGGCCGTCGATGAACTCTCTGTCTGTTCTGTTCCGGCCAAGGAGGCCGTCGATGAACTCTCTGTCTGTTCTGTTCCGGCCAAGGAGGCCGTCTATGAACTCTCTGTCTGTTCTGTTCCAGCCCAGGAGGCCGTCTATGAACTATCTGCTCGTCCTTTTCCGGCCAAGGAGGCCGCCTATGAACTCTCTGTCTGT
>NW_015505724.1:1923012-1929236 GCF_001515645.1 Sinocyclocheilus grahami | reverse complement strand
CTTGGGGGGGTCTCTGTCACGAATTCGGTCCATGGACTTCCGTTTATTCACCACCAGAGGTCACCCTTTCCATTACATTGACTCTCGCACTACACAAACTGTTGCATAGCACCCCGGACTACATATTCCATCATTCTTTGCATGACTTGCACACTGCCCTGATTGCACTCATTGCACACAGCTGTTTCTAATCACCTCACTCACTATATAACACCCACTCTAACCACCTTTCTCGGCTGAGTATTGTTTAGCCTGTACCCCTTTCCGAGTCTCCGTGTTTTTCTTGTTTTGCCTTGCCTGTTTTTGCGGTTTCTGATCTTTGCCTGTTTTCCTGGATTTCTCCCTCTCGTCTCGCCCCTGTGATTCTGTCTGCCGATTGGTGACCTACGCTAGCCCTAGGACTATTCTTGTGTTTTTGCCCACCATATACCTGTTTGCCATTGTTCGACCCTGCCTGTTATACCACGTCTCTTGAATAAAAGCTTGTAGATGGATCCACACGTCTCACGTCTCGTCAGCCCCATTACATCAGTATTGACTGACTTGAGTACATGAAAAGAAATAAATATTTTCATTAGTCTGCACAATTGGTGTCATGTGGTGTTGGTGAATTCATTTTTACACTTTCTCTGTGTAAATGCTAAAAGTGTTTTAGGTTGAGCACAGGAGTGTTTAACTGATTCAAACAGAATCAGACCATATGATGGTTGTGTTTATGTTATGACAACAAAATAAGGTTTTTATAAGACATTGTATAGTTTTGACAAAAGTGTTGCATTTTGCAAATTATCTGAGGTGTTGTGCTAATTGTGTGAAGGGGTTTGAAAAACCGGGCCCTGTTTTCAAAATTGTGCTTAAGCAATTGAAAAAAACTGTAATAAAACATCACTCTGCGTTAACGGAGCTAAACTGCATCTTCCTCTCTGGTCTTTCTACTTTTTATTTTTAATTAATTTATTATTATTATTTTGCATATTCATTCTTGTTCTTTGTATACTTTCCCTTTTATTATTACTCTAAAGCAATTGTGATAAATGTGTAAACGATTAGAAAAACTGCGTTTCCTGTGTTGAGTGTATGATTAACAGTTTAGGGCTAATCGAAAATATGCTATGTTCATTTGATAGAATGACAAATTACAGAGTTTTGTTTGTGTTTGGACAAATGGTACATAAATGTTTGATTTGTGTAAAACCTTTTTTTTCAGATATTTTAAAGTATTGGTTGGTTGTATTAACTATAGTGAAAGCATTTGAGAGTTTTGTGCACAATTTTTTTAAAGAAAATTATTTGCATGATTTGTAATTTGTATGAAATGAATGAAAACGTACAATTTGTTTAGGACAATTACAAAGTGTTCAGCTCACTGTGTTAACTGTTGAACAGTGACCTGAGTTTGGAGAAATGTGTCAAATCGATTGAGAAAAACTGTAATACAACCAACCAATACTTTAAAATATCTGGGGGAATTTTTTTTTTTTAAATCACAAACATTGAAAGAAATAAGTTAATTGAACTTGACAATTCTGACAATTGAGTTACACTGACAAATAACAGTTTAAAAATAGTTGGACTAACTTACATTTATTAGTTTTTCAGAATTGCTAAAACACATTTCTTGAAACCATCACTCATTTTCTCAAAACCTTAAACACAAATCCAAATACTCAAACTAAATTTGCGAAACCTCTGACTCTTGCATCAAAATCAACAATCACTGCAAAATAATTTCCCTTGCACTCAAAATCAACCAGTGCTGTCAGATCTCACACACACACACACACGAGTCAATAAAATAAACACTACAGAGCATTCATTAGACACTACAGAGAAAAATAAAGAACACAGCATCCAGAACATCACAGAAAAAAGTATATTGTATTGCGTAAACAATTTTGCAATTCTGTAAAAAAGTATAGTAATTGCAACTGAGTAAGGTGAATATATTGTATAGGCCAACTGTATATACACCGCAAGAACATTATTTTGCTGAATATTGAATAGTACATGAAAAGAAATAAATATTTTCATTAGTCTGCACAATTGGTGTCATGTGGTGTTGGTGAATTCATTTTTACACTTTCTCTGTGTAAATGCTAAAAGTGTTTTAGGTTGAGCACAGGAGTGTTTAACTGATTCAAACAGAATCAGACCATATGATGGTTGTGTTTATGTTATGACAACAAAATAAGGTTTTTATAAGACATTGTATAGTTTTGACAAAAGTGTTGCATTTTGCAAATTATCTGAGGTGTTGTGCTAATTGTGTGAAGGGGTTTGAAAAACCGGGCCCTGTTTTCAAAATTGTGCTTAAGCAATTGAAAAAAACTGTAATAAAACATCACTCTGCGTTAACGGAGCTAAACTGCATCTTCCTCTCTGGTCTTTCTACTTTTTATTTTTAATTAATTTATTATTATTATTTTGCATATTCATTCTTGTTCTTTGTATACTTTCCCTTTTATTATTACTCTAAAGCAATTGTGATAAATGTGTAAACGATTAGAAAAACTGCGTTTCCTGTGTTGAGTGTATGATTAACAGTTTAGGGCTAATCGAAAATATGCTATGTTCATTTGATAGAATGACAAATTACAGAGTTTTGTTTGTGTTTGGACAAATGGTACATAAATGTTTGATTTGTGTAAAACCTTTTTTTTCAGATATTTTAAAGTATTGGTTGGTTGTATTAACTATAGTGAAAGCATTTGAGAGTTTTGTGCACAATTTTTTTAAAGAAAATTATTTGCATGATTTGTAATTTGTATGAAATGAATGAAAACGTACAATTTGTTTAGGACAATTACAAAGTGTTCAGCTCACTGTGTTAACTGTTGAACAGTGACCTGAGTTTGGAGAAATGTGTCAAATCGATTGAGAAAAACTGTAATACAACCAACCAATACTTTAAAATATCTGGGGGAATTTTTTTTTTTTAAATCACAAACATTGAAAGAAATAAGTTAATTGAACTTGACAATTCTGACAATTGAGTTACACTGACAAATAACAGTTTAAAAATAGTTGGACTAACTTACATTTATTAGTTTTTCAGAATTGCTAAAACACATTTCTTGAAACCATCACTCATTTTCTCAAAACCTTAAACACAAATCCAAATACTCAAACTAAATTTGCGAAACCTCTGACTCTTGCATCAAAATCAACAATCACTGCAAAATAATTTCCCTTGCACTCAAAATCAACCAGTGCTGTCAGATCTCACACACACACACACACGAGTCAATAAAATAAACACTACAGAGCATTCATTAGACACTACAGAGAAAAATAAAGAACACAGCATCCAGAACATCACAGAAAAAAGTATATTGTATTGCGTAAACAATTTTGCAATTCTGTAAAAAAGTATAGTAATTGCAACTGAGTAAGGTGAATATATTGTATAGGCCAACTGTATATACACCGCAAGAACATTATTCTGCTGAATATTGAATATCAGTACACTCAAATACTGTAAGTTGTGCAATTGTAAAATCAGGGTCAAGGAGAGATTCATTCTGTCTCAGCATCATGTCTTTCTGCTTGAGTCCATCCTGAGGACTTTGTCCACATCACAAATAATGTTGTCTTTTTTTTGCTAGACAAAGAGAAAAAAAAAACTTTGGCTTGATATCACTCTAAACCTTACTCTTTCTCTCCTCATGTAACAGAGACGCTGGAGTTTGGTTAGAATCCATGAGCGGAAGTTTATTAAAGGTCAAGGCTTTAAACAGATGTTGACAATCAGGCAGAGGGTCAAAGTCAGAGAAGCAAGCAGATCGTTCGTCATACACAAGGGCAGAAGCAGAGACAATAGTGGAGAGGCAGGCAATGAGTCCAAACACAAACATCAGTCCTATCAGGCATCAGAACAAAAGGGGCAGAGTACAAATACCGTGAGTCAAGAAGTCAGGCAGAATCATACACAGGAAATCAATCAGGAACAGAGGAAGAATAATGCTTGGTAAGGCAGATAATCTGGCAATACTTCGTGATTAGCACATGGACTGGTCTCAGTTTATATGAGAGTCAAACAGGAAGTGAAAGCAGAGGGAGTGGAGCACGGTAAGTACTCGGGCGAGGGCTCCCTCTGCTGGCTTGGCGTTACAGAACCCCCCCCTCTAGGAGTGACTCCTGGAGCTCGACGTGGACATCCCCGTGGTCTCGGTGCTGGGCGGTCGGGTCTGGCTCGATGAAACTCCTCTGAGTGATGGATCCAGAATGTCCCGGGCAGCTACCCATGACCTCTCCTCAGGTCCATAGCCTTCCACGGTCAGTACTCGGGCGAGGGCTCCCTCTGCTGGCTTGGCGTTACAGAACCCCCCCCTCTAGGAGTGACTCCTGGAGCTCGACGTGGACATCCCCGTGGTCTCGGTGCTGGGCGGTCGGGTCTGGCTCGATGAAACTCCTCTGAGTGATGGATCCAGAATGTCCCGGGCAGCTACCCATGACCTCTCCTCAGGTCCATAGCCTTCCCAGTCCACCAGATACTGGAGCTGACCCCCTCTTCGTCTCGAGTCCAGTAACACATTCACCCTATATGCCGGAGTTCCATCAAAGTCCAGTGGTGGTGGTGGTTCTGGGGCTTCATGGCCAGGGTCTGCTCCCGAGTGGACGGGTTTGAGGAGGGACACATGGAAAGAGGGAGAGATACGATAGTTAGCAGGATGCTCCAATTGGTATTGTAACGAATCAGCTCATGGGGAAATATGAATAATTAATCATAACTAGTTATAATTAATTATAAATATTTAGATCCGCTGTAGATATTTAGCTGACCTCTCAGGGTCAACTGTCTTGTCAATTCTAAGAATGTTAATTTCCTGGTTAAGGGAAATAACTTCCTTACTGTACAATTATACAAAAGCTTGTAGCATAAATCTGCATGATTAAGTGACTCCAGTTATGAGCAAACAATGAACCACGTCAAGTGTGATACAAGTAAGGTTTTATTAACTACATAAACACTTCAACTAGTCTAACATACTACATAAACAAATAAACTGGTCTAACACACACATAAACTGGTCTAATACACACATATACACACACACAGTTTGTATAGGATAGGGTTAAAGCTTAACCCTTTAAAGAGAAGAGAAATAAGAACATGAAGCTATTGAACCATTTGCATAAAGGGTCCATAGGTCCTCATATGGCTTGTTAACTGAGGGGTGTTACAGAGTGTTTGTTAAATATAGCTAACAAAATATATATTGTGTGTTTGATTGGTCCAGATGCTACAGTATGTTACATCATTGATCTGTCTTAGTATCTTGAAAGGGCCAGCATACCTGGGACTGAGCTTCCTGCTTGGTAGCCGCAACTTGATGTCCTTCGTGGAGAGCCAGACCTGTTGTCCTGGTTGGTAGGGAGGGTGTGGGCGACATCGTCACCTTTGTAAAAAGGTGCAAATGGTACCTAATGTATCAATTAATAAGACTAAGTTTGGATACTTGCATGTCTCGTCTGTCTGAAAGAAAGGCTGGATGCAATCTGAAAGTCCCTGTGATCTTTGCTGAAGTTGGTTGATGAAAAAGAACCAGTTTGAGTCAGAGAATCTTGAATGGAGTTGAATGGAGAAGACAAGGCCGAAGGCCTGGCACAAAAACTTAGGATGTCCTGGAGCATTGGAGCTCATATCTTATCAAAACCTAACAGAACCGCCGACTCTGGGCGGGTCACAGGAAGTGAGGCCTTTATGCTGTGGGGTGTTACAGAGTGTTTGTTAAATATAGCTAACAAAATATATATTGTGTGTTTGATTGGTCCAGATGCTACAGTATGTTACATCATTGATCTGTCTTAGTATCTTGAAAGGGCCAGCATACCTGGGACTGAGCTTCCTGCTTGGTAGCCGCAACTTGATGTCCTTCGTGGAGAGCCAGACCTGTTGTCCTGGTTGGTAGGGAGGGTGTGGGCGACATCGTCTATTGGCTTGGAATTCTTGTGTTCTTACAGCTCGCTGGAGATGGACATGAGCACTGTCCCACACCCTCTCACTACGTTGAATCCAGTCGTCCTCTGCAGGAACTGAGGAGGGTTCGCCGCGCTTGGGGTGTGGATGCACAAACTAATAAAGATTCTTAGAACACTAATATGTTGCATAGGTATAAACATACAATATACACTCAATTAGATCATCCAAATACTAATTCATAGATACTAAACATGCTAGGGCTTTATATATATATATATATATATATATATATATATATATA
>NW_015505724.1:1910395-1922578 GCF_001515645.1 Sinocyclocheilus grahami | reverse complement strand
GTGAGTCAGAGAGTTTTGGGCGTATTCCGCCCATGGCAAGAACTCAGACCATCTGTGCTGTTCACGGCTGCAGTAGCTTCGGAGATACCTTCCTATTTCCTGGTTGAGTCGTTCGACTTGTCCGTTGGCTTGTGGGTGATAGCCTGAAGTTAAACTGACGTTGATATCCAACTGATTGCAGAATGCCCTCCAGACCTGAGACGTGAATTGGGTACCTCTGTCACTGACTATGTCCTCTGGTAGTCCATATATCCTAAATATGTGTGTTTGAAGAGGGTTTGAGCGGTTTCCATGCCAGTGGGTAGTGGAATGAGATGGCAGGACTTTGAGAAACAGTCAATGATAACCAGTATAGTAGTGTTATTATTGGATGGTGGGAGGTCAGTGATGAAGTCGATAGACAGATGAGACCATGGTCGTTGAGGAATCGGTAATGGCTTGAGTAGACCTGAAGGTAATTCCTTTGGGGTTTTTGACTGAGCACAGATTTGACAGGACTTGACATAGTTGGTGATGTCTCATGCCATGTTACTCCACCAGAAAGAGTTCTGTACTAGTTGGAGAGTTCGAGAGATACCAGGATGACCGGAGCAGAGAGAAGTGTGAACCCATTGCATGATTCAAAGTCTTAAAGCTTGAGGTACATAATGCTTTCCTGGGGGTGTGTTTGCGGGTGAGGGGTCTTGTTGTTGTGCTTCTTAGTTCTTCCAGGATATCCCAGGAGACTGGGGCTAGGATGATCGAGCTGGGTAGAATGGGACCGGTGATGTGATGCTCTGTGGAGAGGTCATACTGTCAGAAAAGGGCGTCTGCTTTTCCATTCTTGCTGCCAGGCCAATAAGTTACAGTAAAGTTGAAGCGTGTGAAGAATAATGCCCAACGGGCGTGGCGGGGGTTAAGGCGCTTGGCACTCTTTATATATTTAAGATTCTTATGGTCTGTAATCACTTGGAAGGGATGAAGAGCTCCCTCAAGCCAGTGACGCCATTCTTCGATCACTGCTTTCATGGAGAGTAGTTCCTTATTTCCAACATCATAGTTGCGCTCAGCGGAGGTTAGTTTTCTGGAGAAGAAAGCACATGGATTCAATTTGCATGGTTGTCCTTGTCTCTGAGAGAGTATAGCACCTATGTCACAGTCTGAGGCATCCACCTCTAGTATGAATGGTTCGTTCAGATCAGGATGGTTTAGGATAGGGGCTGTTGTGAATCGTTCCTTCAATGCGTTGAAAGCGTTGTTAGCTTCCGAAGTCCAAACCAGCTTTGATGGTTTATTCTTGAGGAGTGAGGTGAGAGGAGAGGCAACCATACTATAATTTTGGATAAACCTCCTGTAAAAATTAGCAAAGCCTAGAAATCTCTGCAGATCCTTGACGGTTCTAGGTTGTGGCCATTCAGTGACTGCCTGAACTTTGAGGTCATTCATCTTGACGCCCTGTGAGCTGATGTGGTAACCCAGGAATGAAGTTTGATTAACATGGAACTCACACTTTTCTGCCTTGACATATAATTCATTCTCTTAGAGCCGAGAAAGGACTGTTCTGACATGAGAAATGTGCTCGTGTTCTGTCTTGGAAAATACGAGGATATCGTCGATGTATGCAACCCTCTGATTTGAATCTCTCTCCTTGATGATCCAGATAAACTTGTACTTGGCGAATGAATTGCATTGGCCCTTGCATTGCTCAGCGGTACCGTCAAATTTGTCAGGAAGAGCGAGACTTACGGTCTTAGGAGTGGGTGGAGGGAGAGATCGAATATAGTGCATCAGGTGTTCGTTGACGGTCTGCAGCTTGGTGAGTTGTTCCTGATATTTCTGGAGCGTTTCAGCTTGGCATGAGAATGCTGCTTGCAGATTCGACACTTCCGCTGGATTCATAGGTGGCAAAGTATTCTGTAACAGAGATGCTGGAGTTTGGTTAGAATCCATGAGCGGAAGTTTATTAAAGGTCAAGGCTTTAAAAGTGGAATTAGTGCTCTGCATTTAACCCATCCAAAGTGCGCACACACACAGCAGTGAACACACACCCGGAGCAGTGGGCAGCCATTTATGCTGCGGCGCCTGGGGAGCAGTTGGGGGTTCAGTGCCTTGCTCAAGGGCACCTCAGTCGTGGTATTGAAGATGGGAGAGAGCGCTGTACATTCACTCCCCCCACCTACAATCCCTGCCGGTACGAGACTCGAACCCACAACCTTTAGGTTACGAGTCCGACTCTCTAACCATTAGGCCACGACTTCCCCATAAACAGATGTCGATAATCAGGCAGAGGGTCAAAGTCAGAGAAGCAAGCAGATCGTTCATCATTCACAAGGGCAGAAGCAGAGACAATAGTGGAGAGCCAGGCAATAAGTTCAAACACAAACATCAGTCCTATCAGGCGTCAGAACAAAAGGGGCAGAGTACAAATACCGTGAGTCAAGAATCATACACAGGAAATCAATCAGGAACAGAGGAAGAGTAACGCTTGGTAAGACAGATAAACTGCCAATACTTCGTGATCAGCACATGGACTGGTCTCAGTTTATATGAGAGTCAAACAGGAAGTGAAAGCAGAGGAAGCAGAGGGAGTGGAGCACGGTCAGTACTCGGGCAAGGGCTCCCTCTGCTGGCTTGGCGTTACACCTCATCCTCTTCCTCCACTTCTTACATGTACTCTTCCTCCTCTCCTTCTCAGATTGTATCATCATTCAGTCACCTGTGCCACTTGTGCACTCTGAACTGGCTCATATTTTGTGCAGCTGGTTTAATCACATCATTAGAAACAATTGTGAACAATTTTGAATCGTTGTGTGCAAACGATGACAGCTGTGCTTTAGTTGTTCAACTTTTGCCACTTGTGTTCAGCATTTTGCAGCACAAATATGTCACAGTGTGATAAGTGTTTGAGTGAATGAGAATGTGTTTATAGTTTCGCAAAAAGAGTGCACAAGATTTGCAAATAGAGCCTAACTGCCTGAATGTGTTTAAGGTTTAGCAGAAATAGTGCTTTATTTGCCAAATTGGTTTAATCTAGTGAGAATTTGGTTCAGAGATTGGGGTTTAGTGATTTAGCAATTCAGAAAAACTGTAAAGTTTATTGCTTGAAATCTGCACCCCTCTATTTCTGCTGCATACTGTAAAAGACATTGACTCGCAAAATTTTTCTGTTTCCAAAAAGGAGGTTTTTGTAACAGTGTTTTGAATTGATCTAGTGTTCTCTAAGAAGGAAAATAGTCTGTGTATTTGACATGCACTAAAAACTGTTCTCAATTTTTTTGATGTAGTGTCTAATGAATGATTTGTTTTGCGTATGTCATTGACTAATGTGTGTATGCTTTGAAAGCTTTGTTTGATTTTGAGTATAGGTGAAATGGTTTTGAAGCAATTGTTTGATTTTGCCAGAAGAGTCAGGGGTTCTATGAATTTAGTTTGAAGATTTGGATTTGTGTTTAAGGTTTTGAGAAAATGAGTGATTATTTTGGGAAATGTGTTTTAGCAATTAAAAAAAAAATGTAAAGTTAGCATGAAATGAGTGTGTATTTTCCTTATATATGTATTCATGGCCTTATTGCAAACAATTCATTTGTGCATGTTATTCCAAAGCAAAAAAAAAATCTTCATAATCTTTAAAGGTTTTAAAACTGCTTGCACACTAAAGGTTTTACTTGAAACTATAAGTATGCTGAATCTTCAGACTAAGTCTGCAAAACTGCAAACACATTATTTGCTTTACACTCAGTTTGCTATGGTGCCCGCGAGGTGACATGGTCGGTTCACTTAGTTTTGTTGTGGCTACGACATAATAACTCGTGGGAATGTGATATGTCGTGGCCACGAGATATTAATTTGAGGGAACGTCATATTAACTTGTGGGAATGTGATGTTATGTCGTGGCCACGAGATCATTTTGTCGAGGTAAGGATGTCGAGAGAGATTATGTTGAGAGAACGACATATTTTTCTCGTGGCCACGAGTTGAATGCATAAACAAACCTGTGTGACCATAGCATGAATACGCTAAATTATAAAGTAAAATAAATAATCATGAAATGTAGTTTTATAATAGTATTGTGTAATAATTATTAAACAAAGTAAGAAACACGTAAGGGGGGGGAGAATAGTGGACGAATGTGGTTAGAATATGACCAGGGTAATTCTGGCCATTCATTCAGGGCTATTCTGGGTTTTAACTAATACTAATACAACATTAGGCTGTGGAAGTATAGCCTACTCTCTTGGAAATGCAGAGAACAGGCTTTCTTCAGCTTTCCTTAAGGCTTGCGTTCTCCTGTTTGTAATTGGCTAAAAAGGAAAAAAAAAATATATATATATATAAGTCCACAGATTTACGATAAGCTATGAAATCCTCATAATCAAGTGATGATAAACTTACTCTTTGTAAATAAGTACCGAAAGTTAAATTAAAGAGAGATGATTTAACTTAATCCCTAATCCTGACAGTCTGGCATTGTCTTGTCAAAGTGCTCACTGTACATATTGTGCTCATAACACATTTTACTTTATGATATAAACTACAATATAAAAGTTAAAACTTAAGAATTCATTTAAACTTTGATTTCATATAAAGTCTCAGCTTTCACAGCTTACTAGCGATATCGCTAGCTATTAATAGTCTGACACTGGTGGCTAATTAAGCTGTCGACATAAAGCTAAAAATGACCAAAAAACATACAGAAACAACTGTTCAGTCTGTGAAAAGATAATACCCCGAGGTCTGTTTTTATTATTGTGTGACGGTTTGTAGATGCTCACGCTGCCTACGAGTCAGGTATGTTTTGCCTGTCCCGATATGAGAGTTGCCTTCACCAATATGGCAGCGACATTGACGTGCAGTCGAGCTGCCAATGAGGCGTCTAGGTATTTATTATGTCTATGGTTCTCTCAACATAAGTAGTCGTGGCCACGAGAAATGGATGTCGTTCCCTCAACATAGCATCATGACATAAGGATGTTACCTCGACAAAATGATCTCGTGGCCATGACATGATATCACATTCCCACAAGTTAATATGACGTTCCCTCAAATTAATATCAGGTAGCCACAACATATTATCAAGTTCCCACGAGTTATGATGTCGTGGCTACGACAAAACTAAGTGAACTGACCACAGTTTGCAACTTTTTGCAAAAAAAGGCTTTGTACGTTCCAATATTGAATTTAAAAAAATCATAATGAACAAAAATGTGCCACACTGGAGTGGACCGGGGCTCACGCTGTACAGAAAACAGACTAGAATACAGATTATTTAAATTGACTGTGTAACATTTTATTTTAATAATGAACAGGCTGTTTGCAATGAATATGTCCTGCAAAAAAAAAGACTGCAAATGTGACCTTGATTTTATATAACAGTTCAACAAAAAAGGCAATATTAAATGTACATTTTACATTTTAAATGTAGCCTACATTTTAAACACAATATTGTCAATATTGTTTGTTATATTTTACAAGGAAATAATGTAGTTCCAACGAAATCCGCAACAGAGCTGGTGTGCGTCTCCAAGCAACAGCAGTGTTTTGTTACTGAATGAATCTGCAGCTTTGAATGATTCGGAGAGTACTGATAATCGGAACTGATTAATAACCCTTTCATAACTACAACCATTTGCTTCGTTACTGAATGAATGAATGCTTCGCCTTGCTCATTAGACAGTGACTTGCCGCCACCTACTGGCGATTTTAGTTTTGAATCTACAAGTATAACTTAGTTTTGCCATAATTTATTGCTTTATTTATTATATTAATAATACACTAAATGAAATGTGAAGAATGACATAAAACATGACATACAATTAATAAGGCTAGAACACCTTTGCCTCTATAACAGTAAAAATGCACATGTAATTCAATTTAAGGGGGCAAATATTGTCCCTTAATGGAAAAGGTGTGACTGCGGTCTAAGTGGGGGTACTCAGAAGAATGTTAGGCTAAATGCCCTAGGGGTACGCCATTGTAAAAGGTTTGAGAACCACTGGCTTAATGGATTACTGCATTGATTGCCTGTAGTATATTTTTTAATAAAATATCAAATTTGGGCTTTTTATATCACTGTCTTCTTATATTAAGCCACGTTAAGCGCTGATTTCAATGGGGAAGAAATGCAATTCAGCTCATATGAGCTCATCTGCTTGCATGTACACAGAATATATTTTTAATAAGTTCTATAGCATATTTGGTCTTTTTTTTTATCACCGTCTTCATTAAGCCGCGTTTTCTTTATGGGAGGAAAACGCTTCTGGGCTTACTGCTTTCATGTATAATTTATTAATAAACTGCATACCAAATTCTGCCTTTTTATACCACTATCTTAGTCCATTAATTAAGCTTTTTCCTTCTATATGGGATACGCTTAAAGTGCAATTCAATTTACCGGGTTACGCTCATATTCTGGGCTATTTTGCTTGTCTGTATGCTTTATAAATAAGGTATGTACTAAATTTAGTCATCCGGTGGTTTACATTAACATTATTATTAAATTTTAAGAGTTTTAGAATGTCCCAAAACCGTGCCTTAATAAGCGTGCACTGACTATTTCGTCCAAGTTCAAAACAAAACTCTATGAACCTCTCCATTGTGAACGTATGGAGCTGTATGAACCACTAAAATCTGTCAAGTAAACAGGAAGTGTTTGTCCGAACTCAACTGGTTTTGCGAGAGAACACAAATATCTTTGCGAGAGAATGCAAATATCTTTGCGAGAGAACGCAAAAGTTTTGCGAGAGAACGCAAAAAATCTGAAAAATATTTTTTCCTCCCACCCGAAATTTTTTCACTCAATCTGATTTTTTTCCACCACCATGTCCCTTTTGGGGCTCCGTAGAAATCAAAACTCAGTGTTCTGAGGAAGAAATTTGTTTTCTTTTTATTTATTATACAATTAACAAAAGCAAAAAAGGCCTCTAACACTAGCTTGCTCTATTCTTTTTCTATTCTGTTTTATTTTTATTTATTATAAAATTTAAAATAAATCTTGCTATGTGTACTTAGTTAAGCTAACTGAGACTTGTTATAGCACTTGCATATCATTGCTCTTTTGTTGATTTTGATTGCTTCAATTTGATTGCTCCTAATTTGTAAGTTACTTTGGATAAAAGCGTCTCCTAAATGTAAATGTAAATAAATCATTTTTACCCCTTGCATATTTCATATAGTAAATATACCTGATTTGATCATATAGAAATCAGAACTCGATCTGAGGAGGACATTTTTTTCACCTTTGCATATCTGTTTACAGTACTTTGTAAATATATGAATATGCACACAATATGCAAACAAGTCAAGTCATCTTTGTTTCTATAATGCTTTTTACAGTACAGATTGTTTCAAACCAGTTGTAATAATTTTAAAGTCTGCTTTAAAGCAGCTCTAACAAGCCAATAGTCTCATTATACAGCTCAAGTCAGTTCAGTGTTGATTCAGTTCAGTTCAATAGCTGTAAGTTTCATAAAGTGTGCATACACAGTGTATACGTGAGTATTTTTGCACTTACATGTACATTTGAGTACTATGACAAAGTCCTGTGCACTCCACTACACACTGAACAAGCAAAAGACACAAGATTGTATGTAGTGTTTTACATTTGTCATATCCGTGTGTAGTTTGGTGTGCATGGGGCTAATCATTTGATGTTTGTGTGTAGAGTTACTATGCAAAAATATCATTTTTATAAGAGCTAAAACAGTTTTGAAAGAAGTGTTTGCTTTTGCAAGAGATGCGTAATGTTTTGAATGAAGAATAGGATTATGAGTTTGGATGTTTCTGCAGTCCTTTGTTTGTTTTACTGACCTTTTACTGTAGCTTGTGCGGTAAGCAGTATAAAAACGGAAAATACAGAAGCCTTCAGTGATTCCAAAGCATTGTCATTTTTGATGATTGTCATGATGAGTGTGTGGGTAAGGGCTTTGAAATGGTTTGTAAACTGGCTACACAGAAGCACTGATGGTTGACCTCTTAACACATCATGGCTGCGTATATATCAGTGAAGAAATCCACAATGCCTCACCACAGGTCGGGAAGCCAATCCATGCGTCACTGATGGCGTTGAGAGCTACGTCGGTCTTAGACTGCCTACATGTTGTGGTGTGTCTTATCCCACAACCTTACGAGGTGTGGCCTGTATTGCTCCTACTGTTGAAGTAATGACCCACCCAGTACGTCAGAAAAATATGCAAAAAGAACACCAAAAGTTCCTAGTGTCTTATGTGAGCCAAAGTTTATTGCATAAAACAATTTCTGTCAAAAGAAAAAGCCCAAAGATAACTGTTTCTCGGAAATGATCTTGAGATAATCGTGGCAATATACAATACAAATTCACTACAATTCTCAAATTCTACAATACACCAAAATGGCTTAATTATTATAGAGAAGAAGAAAGTCAACAGTTATGTTGTTTGCAGACCATTTGAGATGATCACATCCTGAGCAAATGGTGACCAATTGTAGAATGAGAATGGGTGTGGGACACTGAGAACCATCTAAGTCAAAGGGGTGTCAGAACTTAATTAACATACAGACAACAGCTGTCACAAAAGGAGCAACTTCATTTACATTAAGGGTAGTAAACAGTTGTATAAAATGTTTAAACTTAGGATGTTCGGGGTTCATTCTGACTCCGCTGAACCCAACTACATGTACTTTGGTCACTGCTATGCTCCGTTGAACTACATGTACTTTGGTCACTGCTATGCTGCAATAAACATCTTCATCGAGACTTCAACGTCCTCATCACTTTTTCTTACAGCTTCATATCTTCATATCTACATTAATACACTTGTAATTTCTAAAAATATGAACTCACACATACCTAATCAGGGTGAAATTCAAAAGCTGAGCTTCTCAGTCAGATGAAGGCGTCAACTGGGTAGGGGATATTGCAGTGAAAACATCATGGGTGTGCTATCTTTGGGTAGATCTCCCAGTACATAGTCTGTACTGATTGAAGGTACTTCAAATAAAGCATATGGTCAATGTACTCATTGTGATCACACTTGATGCTTTGCAAGTTTAATACACAAAATTGCAAACATACTTTGTTGCTATGTCATAAATTCAGGACTGTTAAAGTACTTTACATGCAGCTGGTGTCCCTGTTGTCCCCTGTGACCCAAAGCATGTCACTTGGCAGGAATCTTTAATCTCTAAGCTGACTTGTTTCGAGGGTGCAGTTTGGCTGTTCTTAGCCAAAGACCACAGTGAAAGAGGATCCTGGCAATAGTACCCTAAAATAATAGGAAAGCGTATAATTGAGAAGTGCTTGACAAAGTAAATTTACAACTGGCCTATTTCTTTTACTCCATCAAGCCACCAAAGCAGTTTACTGTTAAGGTCATGGTTTAAAAGATTTTACAGATTTCAAGGGATTTCAAGAGGTATTTATGAACAATATGTTTAGGATAAAAAAAATCAATTTCCTACACTAAACAATCTGCATTTCCTTATAAAACAATGATTGATTCTGGTTATGATAATCCTCCCTGAAGAGTATGTGAGAAAAGTTGTTATCAAAGAGAGGAACGTGTGTTGTAACACCATCACTGTGTAAAATGATAAAGGACAGTAGAAGAAACAATTATGTGGTAATAAAGCCAAATGTATACTTTATATTGATTTGTAATTATATTTTTTCATATTTACTGATGTTCTTGTCACGTGTTTTGTTTCTGTTTAGTTCCTGTCTGCCCTTATTTGGTTCAGTTCATGTTCTCATTTAGTTAATCATCATTCATTAGTTTCCACCTTGTGTTTCATTAATCTTCTTATTAGTCGATCGTTCGGTTTAGTATAAACCTGCCTTTCCTTAGTTTCTTTGTCCTGTCTCTGTCGTGTAAAGAGGTTGTTTTCTCCTGTTTTTCCAAAGTGGATTTATTAAAAGACTCAGTTTATTTGATATCTGCCTCCTGTGTACTCCTTCAAGCTCCTTCTCCTGGCAACCCCTGACAGAAGACAGGACCTAACAAAAGAAAAAAGTAAGCGCCCCTTCTCCCTGTTTTCGGTTATTGCTTATTGCTTATTTACAGAGATCTCCCCTTCGTGGAGTATGCTTGGGAATTCTGTGGGCTCGCCGCGGCAACGGCTTTGGACAATGCCACACTCAACTCGCTGTTCTGGATCGGGGCTAATTACTATTGCCCTGTGGACCTCCCAGACACCACTAGACTTAGCTGGAGGGAAGAGATTCTCCGGTGTCTGGAGAGCATCCGGCCCCGATCCATAACCAACTCGCCCTCAGGCCCGCCGGCCGCCGCTGATTCAACGCTCTTGGATATGGCGCTCCTTCCAGAGTTCTTGGCCCCTATCCTCTCTCCAGAGTCCGCTCCAGAAAGCTCTCTGTCTCCATCATCTCCGCTGGTCCCGTCCAGCTCTCCATCGTCTCCTTTGCCTCCGCTGGTCCCGTCCAGCCCTCTTACGTCTCCTGAGCTCCCTGTGTTAGCGAACTCCATTCCTCCAGAGCAACCTCCAGTGTCCGCTCCTCGTAAGCTCCCTCCAGTGCCCACTCCTCGAGAGCGCCCCCCAGAATTCCTAAGTTTCCCCAATAAAATTTTTTTTTGGGGGGGGGGCATGTCCATGGCCAGTGGTATATAAAGTACCTGAAAGCCATACTCAAGTAAAAGTACAGATATCTTACCAGAAAATGACTTTGGTAGAAGTTGAATTCACTGTTTAGAATATTACTTGAGTAAAAGTCTTAAAGTATTTTATATTTATTGTCTAAGTGCCAAAGTCGCAAAATTGCGACAAGACATCATACTTAATAAAATAGGCTGTAGATCCTAATATGGTGTAATATCTCATTTGTATTCCCTACCACTAGATGGCAGACATGTAGTACTTCGATTCTAGACCAAAATTACGTCATGTTCCTATTCAAAGTGTTCGAGCAAATAGCAGAGCAAGTGAGCTATCGTGTCATTGATGCGGAAGATTTATGAGATTTGCCAAATGGCTATTAAAAAGTTGTACCGTGAGGATGTGTTGCAAATGATATTCACTGATTCTGACCCTGAAGGGGAATATTTGCCTTTTGGAAATGACGATCGGTCGTCAAATGATCGCGCTTCTCCCGCTACATCTTTGCAGCTCAATGGTGCCGCCGTGAAAGGCGCGAGTGTTCACGAAGCACAAATAAGTGATCATTTCGACCCTTTGCCCGACAGGGATGGGGGTGGCAGGGGTGAACGTGGTCATAGTGTCCATAGGAGAGCTGTTGCTAGAGGTAGAGGCAGCAGGGGTAGGAGAAATAGGGTTGGAAGTAGCACTAGCTTTTTGGATCCAGCGCCCCAAAGAGGTGGGAGTGGCCGTGTTGTGCGTGGGAGAGGCAGGAGACGTGGTAGAGGCAGCAGGTGTGATCTGGCTCTAAATAGGGCTGGAAATAGCGATGACAATGGTGGCTGTGTTTTTTTGAGAAATGAAGAAGTGTATCAGGACTGGATCAAAGCTTTGATGAGCTTGTTTGTTATCTAGGAGAGAAAGATTTGACCAGTGCTGCACCCTTACAAAGTACAGGTGCAGTCAATGTGGGGTAGGTCTGTGCACTATGCCATGCAATGAGAGGTACCATACTCTCAAGAACTATAAACTTTGTCACCTAGATACCTGATTGGGCAGATAGCTGGTCATCTGATCAAAAAATAGGCACATGCATTTTACTATGGCACAGTAATATAGTAATAATTTACTATAGTTACTAATAGTTTTACTGTTGATTTCCTCTTTTCCTGGTCATGTGGAATGAGGATAAAGTGTTTTTTTTAAACATGCAAATAAGTTAAAACATCCACTCCAAACATCCAATCATTTGGAATGAGGATAAAAAGACAAAAAAAAAAACGTAAATAAGTTCAAACATCAATTCAATATCTACTATTTCCTGAATATTACTGACGAACTGATCAAAAAGTAGGCTACTGTTCACATGCGTTTTACTACTATATAGTATAGTAATATAGTAATAATTTAGTACTTTCTCCTGTTTTATTGTTCATAAACTTTCGGTCATGCCCAACATTTTTCTAATTTACGTAGATCTCTATCTTTAAGCCCTTTCAAGCCACAAGCTTTTGAAATCTTGATGTCAAAATCCAGCATTTTTTCCGAAAAACCCTGGCGCCTAAAGGGTTAAGTACGAAAAGTATTTTTTTTAATCTTAAACGTACTTAAATATTGAAAGTAAAAGTACAAGTAAAT
>NW_015505724.1:1902753-1910055 GCF_001515645.1 Sinocyclocheilus grahami | reverse complement strand
GTTCATACACAGCTTGAGTAGCAAGATTGTGTTCAGTTTTAACTTCCATTTAGCATTTTTGGGTATGAATAAAAAGCACTTCTTCCGGTACTTAGTTTCTTTCATTCCAACATAAGAAAACATTTCTGGAATCTGCATCTGAAGTGATATTTATATGTATTTATTTACACAGTTTAGTGTATCTCAGAGGGGACATGGATGCATTTAACCTGCAGTTACAGATTAATAAATAATGTTTTGTTTTTAACATAAAATGTTGAACACTGTTATTTGAAATTATTTTAAAACATGAAAAAAATAGTCGAAATGTAAAATTAAAACCGCCAGTAGGTGACAGCAAGTAACTGACAAATGAGTGAGTCATTGAGCTTCAACAGATTCGTTCAAACCGCTGATTGATTCAGGAACAAAGCAGTTGACTGTGTTAATGAGTGAATCACTGAATTATTTATTCAACCAATTCGTTCAAAAAGCTGATTCATTCAACAAGTAAACACCATTGCTCAGAGACGCAAAACAGTGCTGTGATCTTTGTTTGGAACTATTTTCATTAGCAAAATTGAGTAAAAACAAGCAATAGTATGTCTAAAATGAAAGTCACTTATTGCTAACTTTACTGAACTTGTATAAAATTATTATTAAATTTGTTATGCTGATATCTGCAGAAAAACTGTACTCTTTGTGTGATATAGATTAAGGTAACTATATTAAATTATATAAATATAAAAAGCATACAGAAGCATTTTTGCTATCTTCAATTTAGAATACCTTGAATTTTGAGTTTTAATAGACTAATAAATCACGTGCGTGCACTCTGTGTGTGTGTGTGTGTGTGTGTGTGTGTGTGTGATTTGGTGATATACTCTAATGTCAGATCGCACATCATTACAACAACACTTAACATATTATTGTAGATGTATATCGCAGACCCCAGACTCGACTTGAGTGGAAAATGAAATCACCCGCGGTTGTGCGCGCACTTGTTGGCACATGAGCAAAGGTGTTTTAGGAGTCTAACTTGTAAGCGCCAGACCACTGATTCGTCAAACCTGCTTTTCTGCAGTCTGTGTTCTTCTGACTTCTGACTATTATGTAGTAAGTAACGAATATGCTTCGGGAAAATGTATCGTATATTAAATGTATTGTGGCGAGTATCCCGAGTCCAGATTAGAGTCGCCCTGGAAACGCCGCTGCCACACTGATCACCGACGCACAACACCTGTGCGCGATGAGTGGCCCACCTGGAGCCCGGTCCCCTCTGGCCTTAAAAGCCAGGAGAAGAGACACCAGCAGGAAGGCACCCCGGAGCTCCAGGCGACATTAATGCTTGTTTCTCCTTGTTCACAGAATCCGAAGGCACCCTGGGAGAGGGATCTGCACCACGGCACTTCACCCCACGAGCACCACGCTGAGACGGGCACCGAGCACCATTCATCAGAGCACGTGTGATCAGTGTGTGGGCAATAAATCACCCTCCGGGGCTCTTTCGATCAGTACCGAGTCTGTGTTCTCAATCACCCCGTGACAGTATTAAAAAAGTATACATATTAATTAGGAAATGTAGTGGATTAAAAGTAAAAGTTGGCTGAAATATAAACACTCAAGTAAAGTACAGGTACAGATAAAAAAATACTTAAGTACTGTGACGAAGTATTATTACTTCGTTACACTACACCACTGCCCGTGGCAGAGCCGGCTAAGGTCACAGAGGATCCGCCATGGCCTCCTGAGTCCCCTGATCCGCCATGGCAACCTGAACTGCCTGTTCCGCCATGGCTCCTGGAGCTCCCTGATCTGCCCTGGAGGCTCTCCTTGTCTCCGTCCAGCCTCCAGTGTGCCCGCAATATCTCTTACGTGTTTGTTTCTGTTTAGTTCCTGTCTGCCCTTATTTGGTTCAGTTCCTGTTCTCATTTAGTTAATCATCATTCATTAGTTTCCACCTGTGTTTCATTAATCTTCATATTAGTCGATCGTTTGGTTTAGTATAAATAGCCCTGCCTTTCCTTAGTTTCTTTGTCCTGTCTCTGTCGTGTAAAGAGGTTGTTTTCTCCTGTTTTCCAAAGTGTATTTCTTAAAAGACTCAGTTTATCTGCCTCCTTTGTACTCCTTCAAGCTCTTTAGCTTGGCAACCCCTGACAGTTCTCTTGTTTACTCTGATTTAAAAATGCAGTGTTCAAGCCATGGTAAAATCCATGATATTGTAATAGCTATTACAGGAACACAACATGTGTTCAACATATGAGCTATGGGTAAAATCATGGCTGCACCCGTAGAAGAATGTTATTTTTGTTGCTTAGCAAAGTTCAGAGAGTAAAGTTGTTGCAAGCTTTTCATCTACATGTTTAAAAATAGTTAGTTATAAATACTATAACCTAACCCAAACCCACACTTTCAAGCAGACAACTTTCTGCATTTTTATAATTTGGTCCCCACAATGGCGGATAAACCTGTACACATATGATACACACATTGTGCTACATTGGTAAAACATTATCGTAATAGTAAATAGTTCCATTTGCTGACATTAGTTAATGCATTATGGATTAATAATGAACACTGAACAATATTTGTACAGAATTTATTAATCTGTTATAATGAAACAATGACATAATATATAATATTATAATTATATAATGTTAATTTCAACATACAATAATGTATTACAAATGAACACAAAAAAACAGTGAATATGTATAGTGAATGAATATAGTAGCCTATATTTATGAATTAACACAAACTTGATGCTGTAAAAGAGGTTGTTCATTCTTGGTTCCTATTGCATTAACAAATGTTAACTAATTGAAACATTGTCAAATGTTCCTTTTGTTTTAAATACAAATGATTTAATTAAAAATTGGGCTGGGTTGAATTGATGATGAGAGGATAGTGGATGTCATAATATTTAATCAAATAAATGAGTTTGCTCCTTAAAACGTTTGCACAAAACTTAGTTTTCAAAAGTTTTCAAATGATTTAACAAACAACCCAGTCGTCCTCATTTATGAACAACTTTAAAGTGTGAACATCTTTCCAGAGCATGTGATGAAAGTTGTTATCAAGAAATGTCTTGTTACTGATATAAATGGCCTTAAATATTCACGTGGTAATTTGATTCACGATACCCGTGACCACATTTCCCGAGTAAAGTAAAATTACTCATTTATTTCATAGTTGCTTCATCAAAAGAGTATTTGCTGCAGGTAGTAATGAATTTAACAAGCCAGAGGATGGACTGCAGTGCCATAAAGTGGGCGGGCATATTCTGACCTTATCCCTTAGCTATAAGTGTGGAAACGGTCTTGTCCATGCGGACTTTGTGAGACTTATGAGTGTGCTGAATATGCCTCCTCTGACAGCAATGAAATTACAGATGGTGAGTATGATGATGGTCTGCCTGCGACACTTAACGAGAACTTTTGCTCAGTTCGTTTTTTTTTTTTTTTTGTCATTTTATCATGCTGTTTTACATAATATGAAAAGATTATAAATGAGGACGAAACCAATTTAAAGCGCGTCGTGTGCTGATGCTTTAATCTTCAGGGATATGTAATGTTCAGTACAGAAGCGTAGGTGAATGAATCAGCTGATCAATTAGTATTTTCGTTCGAAGTAGGCTATTTAAAAACTTTAACATTTGGTGAATCATACTGGCTTGTTCGGAGTCAGAACGCGCGAAAAATGAAACATAATTTTTTTTAGAGGTCCCATATGCTGTCTGGTTTTGAGACAGAGATATCATTTACCTTGCTTTATTTAGGCAGAATAAGCCTAGTCTTCACAGTGAGGTTATTGTGTGTGGAGTGTCCCTTGAGTATTTGCATGGCTCTGCTTTCAGTGGAACATCTCTTTGATCGTAAATGTTGCAAAACTAGGTTTATATTAACACTAATATTAGAGCTATCTATCTAGATCTATTGTTTGCATTGCACTTGATATTACAGTTTGTATGTTACACTCAATTAAGTAGTGTAATAATATTTACATAAGTACATTGAGCTTATTATTAGGCATACTAATTAACATCATAAATAACCTTGTAATTTTTATTCTTTTTATTATGTTAATGTATTTTTTTCTAAGGGTGTTATAAATGAGTTGAAAGTACTTAACATATGCATCTAATTTGCTCCCTGGTGTAAAGAGTAACATTTATTGCAAAACAGAGTTTTGCCATTTTTGTTTTATTCATAAAGACAGTGTTAGTGAAGATAGGAATCATTGGAGAAGAGAGTGTGATAAGTGAAGCTTTGGAGTCTCGCTATGAGCCTTCCCTTAAACCTTAACCCTACCTCTGCCCATACTCATAATGCAAACCCTAATCATTATAGCTGCAAATACAAATCCCTTTATAGACTTGCAAAGCATCAAGTGTGATCACAATGAGTACATTGACCATATGCTTTATATTTTAATATAGCTGCATATTCAGATACCTGATACAAAGTTTGATATGTATGGTTTTGTCTCTTTCAGGTTGTGTCTGTATTTTGTTTATATACAGCTCTATACAGATTGTGACTTGTAGGATCTGTAGTTTCCTGTGATGTGCTTTGCATGTGTAGCTTTTTGTGGTTCTGCAACATTATTTGCATGAATCCATGATTTGGAGATAATTATTAAAATTATCAAACATCAATGGACTTTCCATGTGTCTTTTTTAGGAAGACTATATATGACTATATAATGTGGAATCCAATGGAGGCACTAGAATAATGGTGGTTGAGCTGGGGTTTAGTATGGAAACAGTGGGGTTGTTATCCTAGAGAGGTTATCCGTCATTGTAAGCGTGTGAAAGAGTCTGAATTTCCCTAAATATCTTATTCTAGATAACTTCCCTGATATCTCTCGGCTGTTGCTACAGTATCACCTTGAGGATGTATAAAGAGGTAGTTCTTAAAATAAGCATAATTTGTTTACACCTGTTTGCAGAGACCATGACTACATTAAATAAGTTATGAACACAATGTCAGAAACAAATAACGGTGAAAGGAAGTGAAAGTGAAATCTTCCTCTTTTATTTAGAGCTAGTAGTGCCAGTCCAGAGCTAGTAGTGCCAGTCCAGCTTAAGGCCATTTTTAGAGCTTGCAAGGAGCACTTGAGTACAAATACTGTGAAACACGAGTCATTAGGCCAGGTCAAAAAAAAGGCTCAAAGCTCTGTACAAACAATTTAAAATGGCTTAGCAAATGTTTTTTATCTCATGTTTGCTTTTGTTAACACTGTCAGTTATACCAACAAACCTTATACTCAATTAAACCTTAATATCCCATTGACATACAGTACATTGTTCAAGTTCAAGTTCATTTTATTTGTAGAGCACATATACAACAGCCACCAGGCTGACCAAAGTGCTTTTCAGAAGAGCAACAATTTTACCACATACACAGAGAACAAACCAGACAAAAATTTAAAACCGCACGTTTAAATATTACCATATCACAATAGTAAATACACTAAGGAGAACAAATACGTTTTTAGCAAGGACTTAAGAACAGACAAAGAAGGGGCCATTCTAATCTCTAAAGGTAGGGTATTCCAGAGTCGTGGCCCTGCCACCGCAAATGCACACTCCCCTCTACGCTTAAGCCTAACGTGAGGGACCACCAACAAGGCCTGGTCACAGGATCGTAGGCTTCTAGACGGAGTATAGAAGTAAAGAAGGTCAGATAGATAGACAGGAGCTTGGTTATGTAGGGATTTATATACAAAGAGGAGAATTTTAAAGTTTATTCTCTGACAAACCGGCAACCAGTGTAGAGATCTAAGAATTGGAGTGATGTGTTCATGTTTATGACACTTTAAAAGAAGTCTGGCCGCAGCATTTTGGACAAGCTGAAGACGCGCAATTGATAGAATGTTTGCCTTGCAAAATAAAACCAACAACAATAACATGATAATAATACTAAATTTGCAGGGTATTTTTCCTTGCATTTATATATTCATATTCCAGGATAAAGTTAATAATAGAGGTAATATTTGTGTATGTTAATTTATTAATTTATATTTATTTATTTATATACTCCAATAAATTTTATAATGAATGGATAACTGAACTATTCCTTTAAACATCACAAAGTTTAAAATTAAATTTTTTTGTCGCTTGTTTGAATTAAAATCCAGTGGGAACTCTCTTTTTCTTCTGTGCTTTATATGACAGGCTGATGGCTTAATGATGAGGATGTAAGGAGAACGTCTCAGGTTACTTATGTTACCATGGTTCCCTGAGTAGAGAACGAGACACTGCGTCCTCTAGGGGTCGCTATGGGGAACGCCTCGTCATGACCCATGTCTGAAGCATACATTGAAAAACACCAACAACACGTTGGCCGGCGACAGCCATGACGTCACTACCGGTGCGACTATAGTATAAATAGGCACTGGGAGAACACATCATCCACTTCTTCGTCTGAAGCTTGCGTCCGGAGCATGGCAAGAAACCTAGAGGACGCAGTGTCTCATTCCCTACTCAGGGAACCATGGTTACATAACTAACCTGAGACGTTCCCTTTCATGGGAACTTCGAATTGCATCCTCTAGGGGTCGCTATGGGGAACTGTATACCCACGCTGCCATGCTGAGGGGAGTGCATGCCAGTAACTATGGCGAACACTAAGTACCAACTCTACCATATTGCCATGGGAGTTGCCCCTGGGACGTTAGACGGCTGTCAGTGACATTATTCCCTACGGCCAAAGGCCTAGGCTACATACCCCAAAAAACTTACCTGTTGGGGCCAGACCTCCTGGGCCCAGGGTAGAGCTCAAGGCTTGGAATCAGGAATAGATTCCTTTAAGGGAATACGACCAAGAGCCTAGAATCATACTAGTCTTGGCCTGTCACACAGGGGCTACCGCACGCTCTGTATATGCTGAAGGAACTGTCTCAACAGACTCCTAGTGGCAACACCCTATTAAAGTAGGTATCCAGAGGATACATAGGTGGAGTGGTGCCCAAGGCGGAACCGGGATTTTAAACCACTCAGAAAGAGCACGAAGCTGCTGCGCGTAGCTCTTACCATACAGGATTCTAGAAAAGAACGCAGAGTACTAGCGTGCGAACTTACCACAGTGTGGATTTTAGAAAGTGTACAAAGACTTCATGTCCACATTTACCATTACATGGATTTTAAACAATACTGTTCTAAGGGGTTCTCGTGGCACTCTGAAAGAGCAGCCCATAGATGGAAATGGTGCATCCCAAAACGCTATGTCTGAGAAGTCATCAACTCGATCTTAAGGCTTAAAATGCTGGAGTGGCTAGCAGTAAATCTGTAGCTGAGGGAGCAAAAATCCAGCTCTCAAT
>NW_015505724.1:1900358-1902579 GCF_001515645.1 Sinocyclocheilus grahami | reverse complement strand
GATTGTAGAATCAGAAGGGTAAGCATACTGCAAGCTAGCCAAACACTCAGCACATCAGAGAGGCAGGAGAAGGGCCTAATTCGCCTGATGCTACTGGTTCCAGGTGCTCTGGAAAAACAGAGAACTCAACTTCCCATGTGAGAGGAGAACTCTGAATTCAGAGGAATAGTGTGCTCATTCTGGGTAACCCTTTGAGAAAAGGGGAGCACTGCTCAACACTACCACGAGAACAGCCCATGGAGCGAGGAATCCAACTCCTCAGAGAGAATTAAACGCTCGAAAGACAGCACCATGCTCACAATAACCCTCAATGGTGAGGGGAGCGATACTTCCAGAGTGTTTCGACAGAGACACACTAGATGAGTGGAGCCCAAGGTACCGGGTCTAAACCAACTCAGAGAAAGGGAACGAGGTTAATAATGCTTAACCCTTACCATACAGGATTTCAGAAAAGTGGGCAAAGCACAATGTGCACACTTACCACTTATGTGGATTTTAGAAAGTGGGCAAAGCATAACGTGTGCACTTACCATGGTATGGATTTCGAGTTTTCCAAGCATCTGTTCACAGATACCCAGAAGTACTGGGCCAAACGGGAGAGGCAAGCTCAAATACAACCCTCTAAGGTGAGGGGAGCACTGTCTGAGACAGCATTACACAAGAAGGTTCTCGCAAATGCCACCTATACTTCCTGCTCGATGCCTCAGCAAGAGGGGATATCCTGGTGATCGGGAGGCCCCTCAGGGCGACCTAGATACGATAGACCAGACAGGACAGCCAGAAAGCATAAACCCAGCCCGGACGTCCAGGAAATTTTTGCAGTGCTGTGCCGGGGGCCTGATGACCAAGAAGACTCCCGCAGAAGCCTGTGATCTTGCATTATCATGCTGCAACATGAGGTGATGGTCGTGGATGAATGGCACAACAATGGGCCTCAGAATCTCGTCACGGTATATCTACGCATTCAAAATGCCATCAATAAAATGCACCTGTGTTTGTTGTCCATAACATACGCCTGCCCATACCACGAGTCGCGACACTAGACTTCTGTGCTTGCCTCTGATCCTCAAACCGAGACGGGCCAGGACCCCTAGGTTGTTCGGGCTAAGACCTGGACCTTCGTGGAATTAAGGATTTGAAGGCTGCTGAGCGCGCCTTCACCTCCCTGAACTTCCCGATCACCGTCTCAACGGAGGTACCAAAAAGTTCAGAGGGCGAAACCGGGGCATCGAGAAGAAAGCCCCTTTCTTTCCTCCTGATGTCTGCCAGGTTCACCCACAGATGCCTCTCCGTCACCAACATAGCCGCCATGGATCTGCCCATAGCAGAGGTGGCCTGTTTAGTAGCACGGAGAGCGAGATCCGTGGTGCGGCGCAGCTCTGCTACTTCATCAGGAGAAAGGCCCTCGTCTTTATCCAGGTCTTTCAGTAGGTCAGCCTGGTATGCCTGGAGCACTGCCATCGTATGCAACGAAGTGACAGCCTGACCTGCTGCTGCGTATGCCCTGCCATTCAAGCGAGTTGTAATCTGAAGGGGCTTGGATGGCAAGGAGGGAGTTTTGAGAGAAGATGTCTCACCCATAGAGAGATAGCTGGCCAGCGTCTCTTCTACAGGGGGCATCCTTTCATAGCCATTTTCGCGCATCTCCTCGATGTTGGCATAACTGGTATGCTGGAACTGATGGATGCGTGAGGAAAACGGCCTCTTCCATTCCTCTTTGCCGAGATAATCCATCCACCTCACAGGTGTGACATATCAAGATGCTGATTAGACAGCATGATTATTGCACAGGTGTGCCTTAGGCTGGTCACAATAAAAGGCCATTCTAAAATGTGCAGTTTTACTGTATTGGGGGGTCCGGGGGGGGTTCCAAAAACCAGTCAGTATCTAGTGTGACCACCATTTGCCTCATGCAGTGCAACACATCTCCTTCGCATAGAGTTGATCAGGTTGTTGATTGTGGCCTGTGGAATGTTGGTCCACTCCTCTTCAATGGCTGTGCAAAGTTGCTGGTAATTGGCAGGAACTGGAACAAGCTTGTCGTATACGCCGATCCAGAGCATCCCATACATGCTCAATGGGTGACATGTCCGGTGAGTATGCTGGCCATGCAAGAACTGGGATGTTTTCAGCTTCCAGGAATTGTGTACAGATCCTTGCAACATGGGGCCGTGCATTATCATGCTGCAACATGAGGTGATGGTCGTGGATGAATGGCACA
>NW_015505724.1:1879066-1900326 GCF_001515645.1 Sinocyclocheilus grahami | reverse complement strand
AACTGATGGATGCGTGAGGAAAACGGCCTCTTCCATTCCTTCTCGATCTCAGTATGGAGATCAGGAAGGAAAGGAAGGCTCACCTGAGCTGGAGGGCTATGGCCAGAAAGATAACGTTCATCGAGACGACCTCGCGAGATCACTTCCTTAGTCCTCTTCCACAGCAAGTCAAGCCTCGCCGTGGCGCGATCCATAACTTCCAAGAGCTCATCATACGCAGGGCAGGAGGATTTGGAAGGCTCAGCCTCAGCTTCTTCGCCCTCCTCAGACATTTCCTGCTCTTCCTGGGCTGAATGCAACAGAGCACTGACCCCTGGATCAGAAGATGTTAAAGAAATAACATCATCCTCCAGCGGCTCATTCTCGTCCACAGCCGACGAGTGCAAGAGGGAAAGCCCCTCTTTAAACTCATCGGCCAGGTCCACCTGCGATCCCCACGAGCTCATTCTCCTCCGTGCCTCAGCAGCGGCGGGTCCTGAACCGCGGGAAGCAGATGGCTGCCCCTCTTTACTCGAAAAAAGAGACAAATGAGAACGGAGCTTTTTCATTGGAAAACGTTCGCAGTGCACGCAGATTGCCCCCTCGAGGACATCGCGTGCATGCTCTTCGCCCAAACAAACAATGCATAGATCGTGTGTGTCATCGGGTGTCAAATAGCGATGACACGGATGCACACATCTTCTAAACGCTTTGCTAGTGCTTGCCATAATGAATGAAAGAGATCGCTCTTACCACGGAAATGCACGCTTCAAACAAAACAGTCAGTGAAGACGAAGAAGAGGATGATGTGTATTTATACTATAGTCGCACCGGTAGTGATGTCATGGCTGTCGCCGGCCAACGTGTTGTTGGTGTTTTTTCAATGTATGCTTCAGACACGGGTCACGACGAGGCGTTCCCCATAGCGACCCCTAGAGGATGCAGTTCGAAGTTCCCATGAAAGGGAACCACAGCCTTGTTTGATGCTAGGTGTCCCAGACAGTGAATGGATAGCCCACAGGGCCCAGAGAAAGAGCTGGGGAGATTTTTAGGAAGGGTTCAACTATCTTGTATGTCTGAATGATGTAACTCTGTAACTTGTATTAGAAAGCTTTGCAGTATCCTAGGAGACCACCTGCTGATCCTGAAATGTTTCCACAGCTAATTTAATCAGAAATAAATGGTGATAATTTGAGAATTAGTCATTGTGTATTGTACATACACTCTCTCATCCTTTAGCTATGTATGTGCATGTTGAATGGTCTTCCATCAAAATTGTGTTAATCCATGTCTTGTTACACTTGCATCTTTTAGGATTTCTTTCCCAATTTCAATTTCAGTATCTTGTTTTAGGCTTCCACTCTTACTGTCATAGAACAAAGAGATTTCTCTAAGAGCCTTCTGTCTGCCTGAGATAAATGTAGCTTACCTTATCAAGCATTTGTATTCAGCACTGACTCAAGGTCACTGGTTTCTTTGTGAGTTTCCTTTAGATCATTTGAATGGTGTAATTACAACTGTCAGAGACTCCATAGTAGTATGTAATTTGGGTTAGAGTACTATACACATCTTCGTCAAATGGCAACTTGCTCAGAGTGCCAAAAGGCTAAAAAGTTCAGCCGGTTTTCCACAGTTTGACTCTATATCTGTGGCATTCACCATGCAAAATAATGAGTTAAAGGACTTAATGATTTCCTCACTGAGTTCCATCACCTGCTTTGGAGAATACAATTTTTGGTTTGGAGACTCAGCAGAGAAAATTATGGGTGGCATCCTTTCTCTCTTTCTCTCTCTCTCTTTCAATGCTCCTTCATTTGACATGAGCCAAGAGCAGTCACACCATGGCCTGTGCGATATCCGGAGCATATTGTTTGTCATGGCAGCAGTGTGAAGGGGAGTACCCAGGGAAAATTACTCTCTACTGATGCTTTGTGGAGGATATCTAAGCCATATGCAGACTTTTCCTCTTACTGACTCTGTCAGTGCATTACTAAGCATAACATGATAAGCACACATCACATTACTTCATCATTGCATACACTTTTCAGAAAACACTTTACATAATTGCAGATTGCAAGCTGCATCTCTAAACTGTATTCCTATTTGTTTTTTTCTTAGTTGTTTGCCATGTGTTTTGCACGGGCCTACCAAGAGATACCTAAGTACCAGCACAGAGACCCTGTGACCTCTAAGGTGCTGTTTTGTGACCAGTGTCCGCCCGGCACAGCTGTGAAACGCCACTGCATCACTGAGGAACCAACTGTTTGTGCCCCCTGCCCAGAAAAACACTTTGCAGAGCAGTGGCATTGGGGAGACAGCTGTCAACATTGTACGTCTGTCTGCAAAGAAAGGCAGATTGTACAAAGGGAATGTAACAGCACTCATGACAGGCTCTGTGAGTGTATACCTGGATATCACCTAGTGGTGGAGTTTTGTGTCCTTCACACTGCCTGCTCACCTGGCTTTGGTGTCATTGTGCAGGGTAAGTACACTTATTCTTTGTCAACAATGTGCTGGCAGATTACACTGAAATACTTTAAAACTGAAATGCTTTACTTTACACTGAAATACTGAAATACCTTACTTTCTCAGATCACCTCAGTCCATTTTAGATATAATTATTAGGGAGCTAACAATTATATTTAATAATAAAAAATTAATAATAAACTTGAGACTCTGAATTAAACCCATAATGCACCCATTTTTTTCTTGTTTTACCATTTTTAATCCAGTATTCTTCATGTACTATAACCTGTTTATCGGTAAAAAAAAAAACACACACAAAGTATCATACATTAGCAGTCGGTCAGTACCTCCCTTAAGCTTTCCAAGGCAGCTGGTTATGTCAGTTAAAAATATCACAGTAGCTGAATTCCAGCAGAACAAATGGAAGTAAACAGTTCCCTGTTAGTAATGGGGAGTGTGAGTGACATAGGTATTCATTAAACAGAATAACATCGCTGGTTGTTATCACATTGGCCACCCCACCCAAACTCCATCTTGAGTCTAATGGGGATTATCTGTCACATTCTCAAAAATTATGTTTAATTCCAGATGGGTTTTTTTCCCTCATTACTGCACCAATGTTAATGTATTATAGTAACCAGTGAAGATGGTACAATTTTGGTTCTTATTAATTTCCAAATACAGTTTGTATTATGTTCCATTATTTGTAGGATTTTCATTAAAATATAAAGAAAGGATTTTTTTCCTTAGGCCTATTTCATTGTTACAGATGCATTTGAGGTTTTGTATATTTGTATATTCATTTTTTTTTTCAATATGTGATTTTAAGAAATGTTAACTAAACAGTATAGGTTGGGCAGTTCTACTTTCACCATAAAACGAACCTCTTTTGGAAACTCTATGAAGTCCTCTTCTTGGTTTATATTGTCTGGGATTTTACAGATTAGCATACCATTGACCATACCTGTCAACCCTCCCGTTTTTCCCGGGATTCTCCCGTATTTTACCATTCTATCCCGCTATCATCCCGTTTAAATATTTTCCCGTATTTCTCCAGTATTCTTAATCTTTCTATTAAAAAAACAGAGTGTCTATTTACACTAAGTGTAAATAGCCCGCCTTATTGGCAGAGGCCATTTACACTAGCTATACACTACTATAAAATACAATCGTTGGTTTTAGTGGCGTAGATGGTAAAGCGCTTTCCTTAGTCTTTTTGATGCGATCGAGCCGGGTTCGAATCCGCCTTTTACCAAAAAAAATTTTCTCCCTTTTCAAAACTCATATCACATCGGAAAGGCATTTATTTTCAATATAAATGAAGGAAATAATCAAAAAGTTGAAAACAAAGTATCGAGTAGGGTTAGGATAGGTGTAGGGGAGGGCTTTATTGTCCCAATAAGGTGGCATCCATTAATGATCTGAATTAAAATGATAATTTACACTCAATACGTTATTACTGCATACTGTTTTATAATGTACTATAATACTGAGGTGCAGATAATTGCCACTATTAGCAATAAGTAGTATAAATAGCAGAAAATCCTGCTATTTTAACATAGTGTAAATATAATCTATCGCTATCTGCACTTAGTTAAAATAGCAAATTGTTAAAAATACTGCTATTTTCACTTAGTCCAAATAGAATCCATTGCTATTAGCACTTAGTGTAAATAGCATCCATCACTATTTGCACTAAGTATAAATAGACTCTATCGCTAAGAGAATGAATTGGCATTTTTCAATAAGTCCTTCTGCTCTTTGTTTAGACCAAAGCCAAAAAACCCTTATTTTTACGCAGAAAACACGCAGTTGTAAATGTGAACTGGTGGATGAACAAGAAGATAATGAATTATAAGACTCTAAAGATATACACTTAAGATATATTTATGTTATTAAATTAACATAATTGTTTGATAATGATTGTTTAAATTAATATAAATATAATATAATATAAAAATTGTTACTTTTGACTCAAAAAATTGTTGCCCCACATACCCCGCCCCCCTTCACGTATTTTGGTACCCAAATGTTGACAGGTATGCCATTGACCCCAGGTATTAATCTTTGGTCCTGCATCATTTGTGCTTATGGATATCAATGATATCTCAAATAATGAAGCTTAATAAAGATATTGCTATATATATATATATATTGCTATTCCAAGAAACCAAATATTTTTGAATTTTTACTTGATGAATAATGAGGATAATGGTGGATAATGAAATCACAATGACTCCTATAGGGTCACTTAACTTGTTCTAACTTGTGTATTTTCACAATATTTGCAATAGATAGTCTACCCTGATAGCACACGTACATCTCAGAAACGTCTATCTGATGTCTGCATTTACATCTGCAAGACATATTTTTTAGAGTGTTTGCTAATCTGCGATACATCTATTGGACGTTTCCTATCAGATGTCAAATCAGATGTCAAATAAACGTATATTAGATGTCTTTAAGATGGTCTGCTAAATTAATAAATGTACATGTAAATGTAAAAGATGTTTTTGATGTAAAATGTATGTAAAACAGACACCTGAAAGACATCTGTAACCCAGGTTACTAGTAGATAGAAGCAGACACAGAAATAACATCAAATTAAATAACAGATTACATGTATTAAAAACACTGAAAACGTAAATATGACTGTGAACAAATGAATTAATAATGTCAAAATTTAAAATATGAAAGTTATAAATGTGACCATTAGCGTAATCTCTCACTTGGTAAATTCACCAATGAGATCGAGGTTGAACGACGTCACTTGACATCCGCCATCGCGGCACTTTAGAGCAGAGACTTCGAGATCTTTCACTTCCTCGTGAGCTTCTGATGCGAGCTGATGAAAAAAAGAAAAGTTAATTAGATGTTTTAGTACCAAATGCTTTAAGCAATTTCCACATTAGCTTGAATTATCAACTAAAAGATAAAAGAAAGAAGAAATATCAACTTACCAACAAGGTGAAACAGCCATAAACCCTATAAGGAAGAAAACCTTTCACAACATCCAGCCAAGTGAAGAACACTCTCCAGGAGGTAGGCGTGTCACTGTCAAAGTCTACAATCAAGAGAAGACTTCACGAGAGCAAATACAGAGGGTTCACCACAAGGTGCAAACAAGGCCAAATTAGACTTTGCCAAAAACATCTAAAAAAGCCAGACCACTTCTGGAAAAGCATTCTTTGGACGGCTGAAAATAAGATCAACCTGTACCAGAATGACGGGAAGAAAAAAGTATGGAGAAGGCTTGGAACAGAAGAAGGCTCATGGTCCAAAGCAGTGGTCGGGAACCTATGGCTCACGAGCCACAGCTAGCTCTTTGACAAAAATCATGTGGCTCGCAGGATCTCTCACCCTTTACCAACAAATGATCTATTACAAAAACGATATAGAGTGGGGAAAAAAGTATTTAGTCAGCCACCAATTGTGCAAGTTGGTCTGTGAGAGCCAGAAATCTTGCTTGTTTGTAGGTGACCAAATACTTATTTTACCGAGGAATTTATCAATTAATTCTTTAAAAATCCTACAATGTGATTTTCTGGATTTTTTTTCTCATTTTGTCTCTCATAGTCGAGGTATACCTATGATGAAAATTACAGGCCTCTCTCATCTTTTTAAGTGGGAGAACTTGCACAATTGGTGGCTGACTAAATACTTTTTTGCCCCACTGTACATCACTAGAGATCAGCAATTCCTTTGTTGTAGAGACCACATAAGCTGATAAAATGTTTAAAATAATAATACATTTTTTGTACTGGCCAAAGTGCGCATTCAGTGCTGTTCGCGAGAGGCATGACAGCAAACCACTGTCGTGTCTATGGTAATGTAGAGCTCCTGCACTCGTTGTAACATTAGCTTGTTTGTGGTTATAGCAAAAATAAAGATTTTTTGAACAGCAGAAAAAGTGTAAAAGTATGTAAAAAATGACAGGACTGAAACATGTACTTTGTTTTATACAAGATGTGTTCCCTCTCGAGCTTTCACGAGACATCACGGAGACATTTCTCCGTTATGGGAACTCTTCCCTTCCAACCTTTCCTGAAGTCCTATTGGCTCACGCCAGTCCAAATTACTGGCCAATTGTCGCGAAGTATGCAAATCGCATTCAAATACTGACGTGCTCGAGAGGCAGTATAAAATGCGGTGCACGCGACAATTACATCAGAGTCTTCTCCTTCACTTTGCTGAATAACCTAAGAATATGGCTTATAAACTATTACAGCTCACAGTTAAGGTTCGCTCATCAGAGGGCGGTGCCTGGATTGCCGCTCCTCTGCAGCGTTCAGGTGAGTATGACATTTTTCTTCAGATGCCAGATGAGTCTGTCTGCCCTCTATCAGTGGTGGACCTTAAGGACTCTGGTGATGAGCTCATGCCGACAAAATGTCCGCATTCCTCTCACCCATCGAACCTGCAGGACATCAGCCCGGCTTCTCACGTCCCCCTTCCATGGCGGAGCGGAGAGCCGAGTGCAGATACTGGAGCTAAGGGTTCTCATGTCACTGCAGATGCTGCAAAACCCACTGTCTAATAAGCATGCAGCTCCCCGCCTCAGAGCGGCGTTCTGCAGTGTGCAAAGCACAATCACTGGCTCCTCACTCGTTCACACGATACCAGCCCCTCATCAGCGGCTGCCGTGTTTGGAAGACACTGCTCTCTTATTCACACGATACCAGCCCCTCATCAACGGCTGCCGTGTTTGGAAGACATTGCTCTCTTATTCACACGATACCAGCCCCTCATCAGCGGCTGCCATGTTTGGAAGACACTGCTCTTTCATTCACATGATACCAGCCCCACATCAGCGGCTGCCATGTTTGGAAGACACTGCTCTCTCATTCACATGATACCAGCCGCTGATGTCAGCGGCGGCTGCCGTGTGTAGAGGACTCCGCTCTCTCACTCATTCAGGGCGATATGCAGCCCCCGCTTTAGTGCGGCGACAAGCGCTCCAGTAGCTTACGCACTCACCAGCAGTAAAGCGGCAAGGAGTCACCCGATGCCCCTGCTTGGAAAAGCGCGTGAAGGCGAGGAGTCACCTGATGCCCCTGCTTGGAAAAGCGCGTGAAGGCAAGGAGTCACCTGATGCGACTGTGCGGAAAAGCGCGCGAAGGCGAGGAGTCACCTGATGCCCCTGCATGGAAAAGCGCGCAAAGGCGAGGAGTCACCTGATGCCCAGGTGCGCACGTCTTATTAGCCTTCCAGATTTCGCTGGACTATTACGTCAGTTGTTCACGCCCCTACGAAGTGGTGTTCAACTAGGTCGTATAGCCATTCACAGTCTGTAGTGACAGGCGCAGATGCCGCCGCCCACATCGGTTAAAAAGCGCACAATGCAAAGGAATGAGCCTCGTTATGCCGAAGCACGCTTTCCAGCAGCAGACCGCGAGATCGAGGTCTTCTTTGGCGCTCGGCTCATCGCAGTGCAGGGACACCAGGCCCGCGATGGCTGCTGCCAGGAGCCGGATGTGCGGAGAAAAGTGTAAAGGGACCCAGGAAAAGGCTCCACGGCAAGCAGAGGGGCCCGCGCCGTGACTCCCGCCCGCCATCAGCTGCCAAGCCGTCATCTTGACAGCCCGGAGAGGAGGGAGGAGTAGCCTACGTGATCGGCCCAGCCCCCAAGCTGTCTCAAAATTGTTCAAATTTGTGTTTGATATGTGTGTGGGATCATTAAAAATGCATATATGTGCACAAAAGAGCTCTTTCCTCCTCCCTCAGTCAATGTAGAACTGGCCGCCCTGCCTCAGAGCGGTGCAGAGTCGCTGCTCACACATGTTATAGCCGCGCAGCGCTCACCGGCGCATCCAACGACCAAGCCGCTATGTCAGTTCCTGAGCGCGTGGAAAACTATTCCGGGAATCTCGCGCTGGTTACTCTGTGTGATAGAGCATGGGTACGCCCTTGAATTCAGTTTCAACGGCGTGGTGAAGTAAGCACATAGGGGATTTACATGCGTTTTCTGTGGACAGTGATTGTATTCACTTCGGACCCGGTGACTGCAGCGTCACTCTCCGGCCGAGACCGAGCTACGTATGTGCCTAAATCACTATCTACCCCCTTCAGAGTGCAGACTGTTTCTCTGTCTGCCCTGTCTTCTGAGTCACCGACCTCGCGTGATGCGGACGCTCAGATTTCGGTGTGCCCCGTCAGGGCTTTGAGGATTTTCATTGACCGTTTGGCCAGCTTTTGGCAATCTGACCAGCTTTTCGTGTGCTACGGGGGTTGTGCGAAGGGACGGGTCATGTCAAAAAGGAGGCTTTCCCACTGGATTGTGGACGTTAACACGGCTGTTATATGAGCCAAGGTTTGGAATGTCCTTTGCACATTAGGGCCCACTCAACAAGAGCTATCGCCTCCTCCTGGTCGTGGTCGAGAGGTATGTCTATTCAGGATATACGCTTTGCAGCCAGCTGGTCTTCTCAGAATACCTTCGCCAGGTTTTACAAGCTGGACGCTCAGTCCTTAGCCTCCCAAGTGCTGTCGGTGAGTGACTGATTCACGTTTATGCTACCTCTATTTATGTGTTTGCTGCCTCGCACAGTAATTACTCTGCGCAGGCCTATATGCTATTGTTGCTGTTGTCTGCCCTGTACTCAGTGCATCTCCTGCTATTCTATGTCTAATTTGATTGGTGTACCATCATCATCTTATGTGTTATACTGCTGTTTAACACCGTTATCTCTGTGCAGCCCCCCCTCACAATACTGTGATTGTTGTTGCTTCTGCCCTGTTTCTCAGCGCAGCATACGTTATCACTGACCAGATATGCAAATTTCGTATACTTGGGCTGTAGATGCTCATTGGCTTGTCTCCACCTATCAGCTGCGAGCCTGCCTAACAAGCGTCACTATTGGTTGTGGGAATTGTGTGTTCTATCTTCGCTGAGTATGTGACTTGTACAGGCTGCTCGTAGCCTCTCTTACGGCGGGATTGAATATCATTCCCATAACGGAGAAAAGTCTCTGTGATGTCTCGTGAAAGCTGGCGTTTTTGACGGTTAGTTGAATATTTGTGTATTTTAGTTTCCATGGTCCTAATAAAGTTACTATTATTAAAACGTTATTGAAAAAAGAAAACATGCATTTTTAATAATATTAGGCTATATATATATTGGCTCTTTTGGAAAAATGCATTAACCAAAAATAAAAAATTGACTCTTTGGTCATAAAAGGTTCCCGAACCCTGGTCCAAAGCATACAACATCATCTGTGAAACATTGTGGAGCAGTGTGATGGCATGAGCATGCATGGCTTCCAGTGGCACTGGGTTACTGGTGTTTAGTGATGAACACCAGAGGACAGAATCAGCCGGAAGAATTCTGAAGTGTATAGGGATATACTCTCTGCCCAAAGTCAGTCAAATGGAGCAAAGTTGATTGGGTGGCACTTCATAGTACAAATGGACGATGACCCAAAACATACAGCAAAAGCAACCCATGAGCTTTTGAAGGTAAAAATGTGGAATATTCTGCAATGGCCAAATCAATCTCCTGATTTCAACCTGATTGAGCAACCATTTCACTTGCTGAAGACAAAACTAAAGGCAGAAAGACCCACAAACAAACAACAACTGAAGCCAGCTGCAGGCAAAGCATCACAAAGAAGGAAATCCATGTCTCTGGTGATGTCCATGAGTTCCAGACTTAAGGCAGTCACTGCCTGCAAAGGATTCTCAACAAAATATTAAAAAATGAAAATTTTATTTATGATTATACTTATTTGTCCAATTACATTTTAAAATGGGGAGACATTATTGTCATTATTGTGTTGTAATTGATAAATGTATAAAAATTATTGGTATTATAGGTTGTAATTCCTAAGCATTTTATGTTATATTTTTGTTCAACCCCTTGAATTAAAGCTTACAGTCTGCATTTCAATTTCATCTTGATTATTTTATTTTTTATTCTGTTCTGGTGGCATACAGAGCCGAAATTATGAAAATTGTGTTAGTGTCCAAATTCTGGACAAATTAAGGACCTAACTGTAGTGCAAATAGTTCCTCGTTAAATTGCAGAATTAATTTACGTAATTACAGTTTTTCTCAATCGATTTGACACTTTTCTCAAATGTAATGTAATTGCTCTCAAACCAATTAACACAGGCATCTGAACACATGCTTATCTTAACCAAAGAGTTCAACTTTACTGCAAAATGAAGCACTGCAATTTTTTTCTAATAATGCATTTATTAAAAGTAAATATTAACATCAAAACTGTAGGTGTGTTCTCTATTGATTATAAAACACATTCAGCTATAGATGCACAAATTCAAAAATTAAAATACACATATATCACCCATGTGAAAAATTTATCTAATAAAACTATAAAATCATATACTATAAAATAAAGCAAATTACAGTTCCTCATCAGGAACTGGAGCTGCGTTGGAAAACGCTAGGGGAACGCCTTCTGTGACCACGCTCTGAATCACATGTGAAATCAGTCCAATAGCTGAGCGGGACGTCACGGGTGGGTGACGTCATGACCAGGAAGCTATAAAAGCACGTGCGGCGGAGCCAGCGTCAGCTTTCTGTCATTCAGCGAAGTGCTCTGTGTGTGTCAGTCATATTTATTGTTGTCTGTCTACTGTGAGAAAAAGTCTATAAGCAGCTATGTCTAAAACTCACGCTAAGACAAAGCATGCAAAGGGTGAGAGCAGGCCACGTTATAGGTTGTGTGTTCCTCCCTGCCCACGTTATATCACGAGTGGGGATACACACAGCCTGTGCATGGTTTGCTTGGGAGCGAGGACGATGACCCAAAACATACAGCAAAAGCAACCCATGAGCTTTTGAAGGTAAAAATGTGGAATATTCTGCAATGGCCAAATCAATCTCCTGATTTCAACCTGATTGAGCAACCATTTCACTTGCTGAAGACAAAACTAAAGGCAGAAAGACCCACAAACAAACAACAACTGAAGCCAGCTGCAGGCAAAGCATCACAAAGAAGGAAATCCATGTCTCTGGTGATGTCCATGAGTTCCAGACTTAAGGCAGTCACTGCCTGCAAAGGATTCTCAACAAAATATTAAAAAATGAAAATTTTATTTATGATTATACTTATTTGTCCAATTACATTTTAAAATGGGGAGACATTATTGTCATTATTGTGTTGTAATTGATAAATGTATAAAAATTATTGGTATTATAGGTTGTAATTCCTAAGCATTTTATGTTATATTTTTGTTCAACCCCTTGAATTAAAGCTTACAGTCTGCATTTCAATTTCATCTTGATTATTTTATTTTTTATTCTGTTCTGGTGGCATACAGAGCCGAAATTATGAAAATTGTGTTAGTGTCCAAATTCTGGACAAATTAAGGACCTAACTGTAGTGCAAATAGTTCCTCGTTAAATTGCAGAATTAATTTACGTAATTACAGTTTTTCTCAATCGATTTGACACTTTTCTCAAATGTAATGTAATTGCTCTCAAACCAATTAACACAGGCATCTGAACACATGCTTATCTTAACCAAAGAGTTCAACTTTACTGCAAAATGAAGCACTGCAATTTTTTTCTAATAATGCATTTATTAAAAGTAAATATTAACATCAAAACTGTAGGTGTGTTCTCTATTGATTATAAAACACATTCAGCTATAGATGCAAAAATTAAAATATTAAAATACACATATATCACCCATGTGAAAAATTTATCTAATAAAACTATAAAATCATATACTATAAAAATTACAGTTCTGAAAAATTTATCTAATAAAACTATAAAATCATATACTATAAAATAAAGCAAATTACAGTTCCTCATCAGGAACTGGAGCTGCGTTGGAAAACGCTAGGGGAACGCCTTCTGTGACCACGCTCTGAATCACATGTGAAATCAGTCCAATAGCTGAGCGGGACGTCACGGGTGGGTGACGTCATGACCAGGAAGCTATAAAAGCACGTGCGGCGGAGCCAGCGTCAGCTTTCTGTCATTCAGCGAAGTGCTCTGTGTGTGTCAGTCATATTTATTGTTGTCTGTCTACTGTGAGAAAAAGTCTATAAGCAGCTATGTCTAAAACTCACGCTAAGACAAAGCATGCAAAGGGTGAGAGCAGGCCACGTTATAGGTTGTGTGTTCCTCCCTGCCCACGTTATATCACGAGTGGGGATACACACAGCCTGTGCATGGTTTGCTTGGGAGCGAAGCACGCAGAGTCGGCTCTTGAGGGGGCCGGCTGCCCGCATTGCGAGCGCCTCCCACTGCGTACGCTGCATTCGTGGGGTTCGCAGTTGGATCGGGTGGAGGGAATGGAGACGGGCGAGTCCCTATCTCCTTCCTCACCCACCAGATCCAGTGCTCGATCTCTGGGTTCGGAAGCCCGTTCTGCGGCTACTTCCTCCCGGGGTGAGGGCTAGACGCTCCTCCTGTCTTCCTCCGAGGAGGTTGACGTGGAGGACGTAGAAGAGGTTTTGCCCCCTCAGTCGCCCCAATATGAGGAGCTAGTGGAGGTGCTTACTCGTGCCGTGGCCAAGTAAAAAATCGATTGGCGCGCCGAGAAGCAGGCCGAGCTGCAGCGAAGCAAGTTGGATGAACGCTTCCTGCGCGCGAGGCTGCCACCTCCATGCCGGAGCCTGCCATTTTTCCCCGACCTTCACACTGAGGTGTCGAGGTCGTGGGCCAGGCCTTTTTCGGCCTGTCTCTTCATCCCTGCCTCAGATTACTATGGTAATGTGGCAGGGCTGACTGAGCGTGGCTATAAGGCGATGCCCCGGGTTGAACAGACACTAGCTAGCTATCTATGCCTTAGACATGTGGAGGAAACCTTGGTTCTTGTCTCAGTGCTAGGAGCTCCTTGTCGCCGAGTGATGCTAGCGACAGATGCGTCCCTCACCGGTTGGGGTGCGGTCATGAGTGGCCACCCTGCCCGCGGTCTGTGGCGTGGTCGCCAACTGACATGGCATATCAATTGTCTGGAGATGCTGGCCGTGTTTCGAGTACTGAAACACTTTCTCCCAGACCTAAGAGGTCACCATGTGTTGGTGCGCACCGACAACACAGCGGTGGTCGCTTACATCAACCACCAGGGAGGTCTGCGTTCGCACCCCTTGTACAAGTTGGCACACCAGATCCTTGTGTGGTCCCAGGACAGACTCCTCTCGCTGAAAGCGGTGCACATTCTTGGGCATCTCAATGTGGGAGCAGACATCCTGTCGAGGCAGGGGCCGAGCTCACGCTAAGACAAAGCATGCAAAGGGTGAGAGCAGGCCACGTTATAGGTTGTGTGTTCCTCCCTGCCCACGTTATATCACGAGTGGGGATACACACAGCCTGTGCATGGTTTGCTTGGGAGCGAAGCACGCAGAGTCGGCTCTTGAGGGGGCCGGCTGCCCGCATTGCGAGCGCCTCCCACTGCGTACGCTGCATTCGTGGGGTTCGCAGTTGGATCTGGTGGAGGGAATGGAGACGGGCGAGTCCCTATCTCCTTCCTCACCCACCAGATCCAGTGCTCGATCTCTGGGTTCGGAAGCCCGTTCTGCGGCTACTTCCTCCCGGGGTGAGGGCTAGACGCTCCTCCTGTCTTCCTCCGAGGAGGTTGACGTGGAGGACGTAGAAGAGGTTTTGCCCCCTCAGTCGCCCCAATATGAGGAGCTAGTGGAGGTGCTTACTCGTGCCGTGGCCAAGTAAAAAATCGATTGGCGCGCCGAGAAGCAGGCCGAGCTGCAGCGAAGCAAGTTGGATGAACGCTTCCTGCGCGCGAGGCTGCCACCTCCATGCCGGAGCCTGCCATTTTTCCCCGACCTTCACACTGAGGTGTCGAGGTCGTGGGCCAGGCCTTTTTCGGCCTGTCTCTTCATCCCTGCCTCAGATTACTATGGTAATGTGGCAGGGCTGACTGAGCGTGGCTATAAGGCGATGCCCCGGGTTGAACAGACACTAGCTAGCTATCTATGCCTTAGACATGTGGAGGAAACCTTGGTTCTTGTCTCAGTGCTAGGAGCTCCTTGTCGCCGAGTGATGCTAGCGACAGATGCGTCCCTCACCGGTTGGGGTGCGGTCATGAGTGGCCACCCTGCCCGCGGTCTGTGGAGTGGTCGCCATCTGACATGGCATATCAATTGTCTGGAGATGCTGGCCGTGTTTCGAGTACTGAAACACTTTCTCCCAGACCTAAGAGGTCACCATGTGTTGGTGCGCACCGACAACACAGCGGTGGTCGCTTACATCAACCACCAGGGAGGTCTGCGTTCGCACCCCTTGTACAAGTTGGCACACCAGATCCTTGTGTGGTCCCAGGACAGACTCCTCTCGCTGAAAGCGGTGCACATTCTTGGGCATCTCAATGTGGGAGCAGACATCCTGTCGAGGCAGGGGCCGAGGCCCGGGGAATGGATGCTTCACCCCGAGGTGGTGAAGCAGATATGGAGAATATTTGGCCAGGCTCAGGTGGACTTATTTGCGACTCAGAAGACATCGCACTGTCCCCTCTGGTTCTCTCTGATTCGGATGCCATGGTACAGATGTGGCCAAGGCTTCGTCTGTACGCCTTTCCCCCGATCGCTCTGCTCCCAGGAGTTCTGGAGAGTGCGCCAGGACGGAGTCCGTCTACTGTTAGTAGTCCCGTTCTGGCCGGGCCGAGTATGGTTCTCAGACCTAATTTCCCTTCTCGATGTCTCTTCTTGGGAGATTCCCGTCAGGAGGGACCTCCTCTCACAGGCGGAGGGTACGATTTTTCACCCCTGCCCGGAGCTGTGGAAGTTATGGGTGTGGCCCCTGAGGGGGCAAAACTAGTAGCTTCTGGTCTCTCAACTGAGGTTGTTGAGACCATCCTCCAAGTGGAAGTTGAAGTGGAAACTTTTCACTTCCTGGTGTAGAGACTGCCAGCTCGACCCAGCTTACTGCCCAGTCGGGACAGTACTGGAGTTCCTGCAGGCCCGTTTCTCTACAGCGTTAACCCACTCCACCCTGAAGGTCTACGTGGCGGCCATTGCAGCCTATCACACCCCTCTCGGTGGCCTCTCAGTGGGAAGACACCCCCTGGTTACATGTTTCCTCCATGGTGCGCTGAGGCTGAGGCCTCTCGTAGGATCACGCGTCCCCACGTGGGACCTGGCAGTGGTGCTGGAAGCTCTCTGTAAGCCTCCATTTGAACCTATCAAAGAGATTTCTGATCGCCACCTCACGATAAAGACTACCGTTCTTTTGGCGATATCTTCTCTTAAGAGAGTTGGGGATTAACAGGCCCTATTTGTGGCCCCTTCCTATCTTGACTTTGCGCCCGGTCTGGCCAAAGCATTTCTGTACCCTCGAGTGGGGTATGTCCCTAAAGTCCCCTCATCTGCACCGCAGCCCATCGTACTTCAGGCCTTCAGTCCTCCTCCCTTCGGGGAACCAGATCAGCAGAAGCTTAATTGTATGTGTCCAGAGCGAGCACTGGATGCATATGTCCACAGAGCTGCCCTGTGGAGGAGGGCGGACCAGTTGCTTGTTTGCTACAGTCCCCCTAAGAGAGGTCTTCCAGCAAATAAACAGACCCTCAGTCGGTGGATAGTGGATGCCATCTCCATCTGTTATGAGTTCTCTGATCTCCCCTCGCCGTTAGGGGTCAAGGCTCACTCGACTCGAAGTGTGGCAGCCTCTAAGGCATTTTTAGTGGGTGTGCCTATGCAGGACATCTGCAACGCTGCGGGTTGGTCCACGCCCCTTACCTTTGTCAGGTTCTATGGTCTAGACATGCGAGCCACTCCTGGCTCTTCTGTTCTCTTGCCCTAGCTGTGCAGTCTTCCACACTAGGCAGAGACTTGGAAGTCTGGTGGTGTGGGCATTCTCGTTCCCCTAGCATTTTCCGACGCAGCTCGAGTTCCTGAAGAGGAACGTCTCAGATTACGTATGTAACCCTGGTTCCTCGAGGGAACGAGACGCTGCGTCTCGGTGCCATACTTCCGGCATCCCTGCCAGCGCTTGTTTCATTCCTAGAAGCTGACGCTGGCTCCGCCGCATGTGCTTTTATAGCTTCCTGGTCATGGCGTCACCCGCCCATGACGTCCCGCTCAGCTATTGGACTGATTTCACATGTGATTCAGAGCATGGTCACAGAAGGCATTCCCCTAGCGTTTTCCGATGCAGCGTCTCGTTCCCTCGAGGAACCAGGGTTACATACGTAACCTGAGACGTTTTTCTCAATTGATTTGACACATTTCTCCAAACTCAGGTCACTGTTCTCAAAACTCTGAATACTTTGTAATTTTCCTAAACAGATTGAACATTTTCATTCATTTCATACAAATTACAAATCGTGCAAATATTTTTTTCAAAACAATGTGCACAAAATTCTGAAATGTTTTCACAAGAGTTAATACAATAAATATATATTTAAAATATCTGAAAACTTTTTTGTACCATTTGTCCAAATGCAACAAACAAAACTCTGTAATTTGTCATTCTATCAAATGAACATGGTGTATTTTCGATTAGCTCTAAACTGACAACTATTCGGTTAATCATATAAGAAATGCAGTTTTCCTAATCGCTTACACATTTATCACAATTGCTTCAGAGTAATAATAAAAGGGAAAGTATACAAAGTAATATGCAAAAATAATAATAATAATAAAATGGAGGGGGGGGTAAAGAAAGAGGTGTAAGTCTATAAGGTGGTGGAGTGGGTAGAGAAAGGGGGGTAATGAGAGAGAAGATGAAGAGTGTAACAGGTAGAAAGAGATGAGCACAGAGTAAGATGTGAGAAAAGAGGAGAGGAGGAAAAAAGGGAGAAGAGATTACTAGAGAGGTGTAGGTACATTGGTGTAGTGGAAAGAGCAAGAGCAGAAACTGTAAGAAGACATGGAATGAGAGAAAGTGGACAACAGGGTGGAAGGAGAGGTAGAAGGTGCAGATGAATTTCAAATGAAATCAGAATTACCCTAACTGACCATGTAAAAATCATGGCCTCTCCTTCTGTTACTTACTGTAAATGTCCAAATATTTTTCAGAATTTAAGTTTGAGATCATTCAGGTGGAAAATCAAGAGTATTTTAAATGGAATAGCAGCATTGATGACATAGTGGTCCAGAACAACATCACCAGCTTAAAGGAGATGCCTGTGGAGATGTTGAGACAGGAGCTTTTCAAACATGACAACAAAACAAAACTCCCTGTTGAAGAATTGCAATAAACATGTATTTTTATTAGCATATTTGTGCATCTACAGCTGAATGTGTTTTATAATCAGTAGAGAATACACCTATAGATTTGATGTTAATATTTACTTTTAATAAATGCACTACTACAAAAAATTGCAGTGCTTCATTTTGCAGTAAAATTGAACTGTTTGGTTAAGATAATTTTGTGTTTGGATGGCTGTGCTAATTGTTTTGAGAACAAGTACATTGCATTGAAGAAAAGTGTCAAATCATTTGAGAAAAACTGTATCTGGTTGTGCCACCTTTAGCAACAAAATCTGCAAACAAACGCTTCTGATAACTAGAGATCAGTCTTGTACAGAGTTATGGTGAAGTTTTGGCCCACTCTGACTACTGTTCTTTGCAGAACTGCTTTAGGTCAGCCTTAAAATTAATTAATTAATGAATGTAACAACGTTCGTAGGTCGGGAAGGAGGCAGGAACCGGTGAACATTTGAACAAAACTTTAATAATAAAATAAACACAAAATAGCCTGACAGCCCCTTGCGGACGACTGTCGTGCACAAACAGAACCAAAACGCAAAATAAAATCCAGGCCTGGTCCTCTCTCATCCAACACTGTCGTCACTCCTCCTTTTATCCTTCCGGAGCTCCTCCGTGGGACTCGAGACCGGTGAGTGGTGCAGGTGCATTAGCATTTACTCCACCAGCCTCGCTCCGTTCCCATGGCTCTCGGCCCCGCCCCTCTCGTCACAATGAATAACTAAATAAATAATATTTATAAACATTTATTACATGCTTGACAAGCTCCTGTCTTAACATCTCCACAGGCCTCTTCCTTTGTGGCTGGTGGTGTTGTTCTGGACCACCATGGCAATGCTTTTGTTCCATTCAAAATAAACTTGATTGTCCACCTGAATGTTCCCAAACTTAAATTCTGAAAAATGTTTGGACGTTTACAGTAAATAACAGAACTTGTCCCAAGAAGGCAAAAAATCTATTCTATCAACAATTATAGTACAACTCTTATAAGTGTATTGACATAGTAACTTTTTTTCTGTTTCCTAGCTTCTCTAAAGGTGAGGCCATGATTTTTTTTACATGGCCAATTGGGTAACTGATTTCATCTCAAATTCATCCGCACCTTCTACCTCTCCTTCCACCCCTTTCACCCTTCTGTCTACTTCGTCTCTGTCTTTGTCTTCTTACAGTTCCTTCTTATGCTCTTTCCATCATACCCATGCCCGCCTCTCTACTCAGGTCTTCTCCCTCTCCTTCTCCTCTCCTCTTTTCTCACATACTCCTCTTTACTCATCCCATTCTAGCTGTTCCACTCTTCTTCTCTCTCTCATTACACCCATTCTCTACCCACTCCACCACCTCATATACTTATATCTCCCCCTTTTTGCTTCACGAATTCACACTTACATATAATAAGATTTAGCAAATAGTAAGCATATTTGGCCTGCTTGAAGGAGGGCTCCGAGCTCAGAATATAGCCCGAACCCAGAGAACTCCCCCCAAAGAAGCTAATCAGCATGAGACAGCAGCCAGAGAATAAATTTAGCTAGTAAAGGCCATTTCACACTGAGCGCGAGGCGAAACCCTGACAAACGGTGCTTTCACACCGAGTGTGAAACGATTGATCGCCTTTCTGCTAATTCATGCCTGCACGCTAGGTGGCGCCGACCAACAATGCATTTTTTCCTCATGTAGCTTATGTATCTCGTATATGGCTTTTACAATGTCCGCTGCTTTTGGTTCTTCACCAGAAACACAAATCCATAATGCTTACAAAGAATACATCTGAAAATATAATTAGAGGTACAATTAGCATCAAGCTACACTTCAAAATGTATGTAATTATTAATGTTTTTGCTCAAACTCCACTTTAAACCATCATCGAGTGCTTGTAATAACTTCGATTGTGATCTAAAATGGATTTTGATTCTATAATAAGCAGACATGCACTCTTTGTGTTTTATAATGGACTGAACGCTACCTTCTTGTCATTAGTCAACATACTTTATTGTTATAAAAATACCAAGAGCTACATAAAAACATATACAGAAAATATATAATCATAAGTCTATATATCATCATAATCATAAATCTATTTGCTTTCATATAATGTTAATTTTGTCAGCTATTTTCATTTTAGTCTTAGTCCCGTGTTAAAATGTCCTTGTTAGTTTTTATCATATTTAATCAACCTTATCCTATTTAGTTTTAGTCAAGTTTTAGTCGACTAACCCCCGGTTTCATATACAAAACTTAAGCCCAGTCCTAGACTAAAATGAATGTCTGGGCTAATTCAACTGAAAGAAACTTGCACTTAGTGATCTTAAAATATGTCAGATTCATTGTTTTGTCTCAAGATGCACACTAGTAATGTTTTGATCTATGGCATATTTATAGAAGCTACTTAAATGTCCTAATTTAACTATGGCAAAATCCTGGCTTGACCTAAGCCCTGTCTGTGAAACCGGGCCTAAAAGTCTCAACATTTTAGTCTAGTTTTAGTCCAAGAAAACCTGAAGTATTTTAGTCTAGTTTTAGTCAATGGAAACTTGACATATTAGCAATAAGATTATTATTAATTAACTTTACAGTATTACTTTTTAATTTAGTCTTAGTCTTACTCAAATGTACATTTTAGTTATCATATTTAGACAACCTTGTCCTGTTTTGTTTAGTCAAGTCAATGAAATGAAATGTATGAGCATTTTGGTCAAGTTTTAGTCAATTAAATCACATTTTCATCATTCTGAATTAGTCGTTAACGAAGACCATGACGAAAAATGTTCATTGACGAGCTTTTCCCCCATGACTACCCAGGTGAAAAAGAAACCTATTTAAATTGTGCTTTTTCAGACATACTTACATTTAAATGATATTATACTAAGTGCATATTAAATGTATTATTTTGAAACAACTTTAAGTATATTAAGTGTATTTCAAGATATGTTTAAGTTGGATTTTAATCTATTTGTAATATATTGAAATTGTGTTAAAATTTAACCACTTTAAGTATATTTAGTGCAATTTAAGTTTATTTCTTAAAATACATTTAAAATGTCTTTTTAATACTTCATGAACTACAGTTAAAGTATATTTGAAGCATCGTTTTAATGTACTTCAAGTACATTTCAATTGTATTTCAGCTCATTGGAAATGCATTAGCATCACACTACTAGTATATTATAAAGCTGCTTTTTTCTGTATATACACACTTTGATATCTAGAAAACTTTCATGTATTATATATTGTTGTGTACATTACAAATATTTATAAAGTACACTAAAAAAAGGACAGCAGCATATATACTTTGGTGAAAAACAAAACATACTATTAAATGTATTAAAAACGCACTTGAAATACAAGTATGTTTATAATATATTTGTATTACTACAAACATACTCAAGTACATTTTAATACATTATAAAAAAACAAATTAAAAAAAGACTGAAAATTTCTGAAGAAAAAAAATACATAAAAAAGACTGCACACACACAAGCTATTCACTTATGCACTTTTATGTTTTTCAAAGACTGAAGATGATCAAGTTCAAGCAACAGAATAGGGAGGGATGGAGGGGGTTTTGGAGGTGGACAAGGAGATGGCTTAGGGATGGTGAGAGGCAAAAGTGAGGGGATGATGGCAGGATGTGGCGAAGGGATGGTGATGGGAGGATGACAATGATGCCCTGGCAGCTTAGATGGT
>NW_015505724.1:1870493-1878962 GCF_001515645.1 Sinocyclocheilus grahami | reverse complement strand
GTTAATATTTCACACACACACAAAAAAGCAAATGATGATTGATGATTTGTTTTCTTTTTAAGAATGATGAATTCTTTCTGAGAACAATGTACCTGGTCGGTAATATAGTCAAAAACCTTCCCAGCCTCAGCAGTTTCAGTAATGTACTGTATGTTATCATATTAGCAACCCTTCTTACAATTTAATCTGTGTTCTTATCTGTAACGAGAAATATATATTAGAAAATAAAGGGGATAAGGTTGTCAAGCTTGAACAAATATAAACACCAATCAACGAACACTACCACAGTTGGCTAATCAGCTCAAGACAAAGTAATTGCAAATGTTCATAATCATGGTTTTTCAAAGATCATTAACCTCATTACAATGAAGCCAAATTCTTCAGGAAATCAGAAATAAATAAATAAACAACTTCATTTTGCAAATAAAAGAATGTTAATGTTGTACATGTTATAATGACTAATTTTATTTTATTTTTTTCTGCCAATGCATGTGTCAAAAACACGACTGACACAGACAAATAACATTAATTAAATCTTACCTGAAGTCACAGTGAGGTTCCAAAAGCCAGACGCCATACACGCTTGCAGAAGCTGCTAAAAATAAGATACCGCTGTATTTTCTAATTAATTTCATAGTTCCCCCAAAACAATTTGAATTATCTCACCACTCACCTTTAAGATGCTCCAAACCATCTAAGACTTTCGTTCATCTTCAAAAGAAAAGCGGAGATATTTTAATAAAAATCAGAGAGTTATGTCCCTCCGATGAAAGAAGATTCACCAAAGATGTTCGTTTCAAAAAGTTGAAATCGCAAAAAAAAAACATCGCCAAAGTAATCCATATGAATTGCGTGGTTTCCTCCAAGTGCCCTAAAGAGACACGATCGGCGACCGCTCTTTATAATACTGTTTAAATTTAGACTTATATTCACATGCAAGAGACATTTGCACGCACATCATATTTTATGTGCGAAGCTCCCTGGGGTGAGCTCATTTTCATACGAACCAATCAGAGCCGTTTAATGGCTCTGGAACCAATCAGGTTTAGTCAGTGTGCTGTTTGAATTTAATTTCAAATTTCAATTTGAATTTCATATATGATGTTGAAATCCTTGTGGGAATTTCAGAAATATATATTAGAAAATAAAGGCGTCAAGCTTGAACAAATTTATAAACACCTAGCTTATTACAATTAATGTATCATGTAATGAACAACCAAAGTAGCATAACATTTTAAGTAAAACTGAACAACATATTAAACAACATATTTTAAATATCGCAATGCTTAATAATAGTTGACAAACGTTTGTACATTGTAAATGTTTAAAATGTTTTTCAAAATATTGTACTTTTCCAAATATCTAAGGGTACACTAAAAAGTCACTAAAAGTATGCTTGTGTTTAGCATATTCCTTAAAAGTGTAACTAAGCATATATTTATTACCAAAGTATTTCTAGTATACTGTTTATAAATACATTAAAAGTATGCTTCTGTTTAGCATATTTCTTAGAAGTATAACTAAGCATATATTTAATACAAAAGTATTTCTAGTATACCTTTTAGAAATATATTAAAATGCAATTCAATATATTTTTAATGCACTTCAAATAAGCATGTTGGGAATACAAATGTATTACAAACATACTACTTGAATTTCAAGTATATTTTTAATACATTTAATACTACGTCTTTTTCACCTGGGTAAGACAATACATTTAGCTAGTAAAGGCCATTTAAACTGATTTAAAAAAAAATCTCAAAATTATAATTGTAATGATTGTTGTCATTTGAGAAATGTACTTTTGCATTTCAGGTAGCCTATTGGTTGCCCATGGTTGACAGATTGATTAAAATAAGCAAATCACAGGGCAGATCAATCTAACAGCGAAGCTCTGATTCGGGGATTAGAACTCTTGGTATCTGGCAACCGCACTCATGAAAGCTCGCGTAGTAGAGACGTGTAGAGCAGTCCGCAATAACATTTTGCCTTCTTTTTTGAGAAAAATAAAATATATTTTATATAATATGTATATAGATATACAGTATATACAGAAGGGCAAGAGATATAATTAGATGATTGACAGGTCTAGTGAATGCGCTCTGACTCATAACACTCGCGCTCATGGAATAAAACGGACGGTGCCCTTCAGATCACATAATTCAGTAGAGAGCAAATAGAAATGTTATTCTGTATAAAAAACATGTGAGAATAAATCTGTTCTCAAATACCAACAATAACAAGAACTCATCATCTACTCTCTTCTCTCTCAGAATAATCTTCTTTGGCATTGGTTTACACTGGTTTTGGAAACAGCGCCACCACACTCATCCTTTTGTGCAAGCATCAGCTCTAGTCACGTGATCTAAGCTGATTGGATGGCCCATTTTGTCACGGAATGATGTGGGAAAAATCAAATCGGCACACAGGACGAAAAAAAAATCCTCTCTTTTTCATGCCGTTGTTTGCATTTGATCGTGCTTGGTATGAATAGCCCCATTAGGGATCTATTTCGATTCAAAAGTGTCAACGCGCCGAACATTCGCCGATTTTCATTTGCCGATTTTCGCGTTCAGTGTGAAAAGGCCTTAACCCCCAAAAATGCTTGCCACAAAGAGAAACGGGTTACAGTTTGCGTGTGGCAGGGAGGCAGGGTGACCGGGAGAGCCCATGCAGTGTTTGAAGAGAGCTTGCAGCTCGCAGCATCGAACAGACGAGCCCTATTGAATCAGGAGCACGATGCGAAACATCCGATGGAGGACTCTTACTGCATCCGACGGGAGCAGTAGCTCACAGCATCGGATGGGAGAGCCCTACCTGTCTTTGAATAAGGATTACGTCTCGAATAATATGTGGAGGGCTCACACTGCATCCGACGGGAGAAGCAGCTCACTGTATCGAAAGGGAGAGCACTACCTGACTTCGAATAAGGAACACGATACGGAATATCAGATGGAGGGCTCAAGGCCTTTCCACACTGAGTGTGAAAAAGCGAAACAAATATCGGACGTGATGACGCACTGGAATAAAACAGTAGATTTCTATGGATGCTTCCACATAGACCGCGAATGCACCAAAAATGCGAATGTTTTTTTTTTTAACCAGTTCGACGAATCTTTTCAGGTTTGCAAAGTGAAAACACTGGCCGCCCAATAAGATTTGAGCTAGGATCACGTGACCGGAGCAGCTGCTGTAGCACAAAAAGGCAAGAGTGGTGGCGCTGTTTTGAAAAGCAGTGTAAACAATCACAAAAGAAGAGTATCCCGGATATTATGGAGACAGATCAGCCTCAAAAATAACACATTTGCAAAACAAAATTCATAAATGCACAGCACAATTTACATTTACAAAATCTGATTCGTAAATTCAAAACACAATTCATAAATACACAAGTAAAAGCATAAATATTTCCCCAAATGCTCACACAAATGCATCTTACCTAAATACATTTAAAATGTTTACACATATATGTATATATCAAGTTCTTGAATTAATTTCCATCATACATTTATGAATGATGTTACATGTATTTATGGATCGTTGAATCTGCATTTGCAAATCGTCACATGTGCGTGGACTGCTTTGAATTTGTGTGTGGTATTTTTGAGACCTTCCTGGCAGGTTAAGATTCATAAATATAATTTTTTGGAGGATGTTCCGTTCAGCCAATCGCGGTGAGCTTTTAATCCACCAATCAAAACGCTCTTTACTGAACAGACTCGAGAAGCTCAAGCTGCGCTTGTACTGTGCAGTGTTCCATGATCGGGTCCTTGATGTAAAGACATTTTAATGGGCAGTGTTGGGCAAGTTACTCTGAAAATGTAATTAAATTACTGATTACTGATTACTCCTTTTAAAAGTAATCATGTTACTGTTCTGATTACTTTATTTCAAAAGTAATTAGTTACATTACTAGTTACTGTTACTTTATTCTCCATTACATTTATGAAATCCCAGCATACACGCTCCCGATAAGTATTTGTTATTAAAGCATCAACAATCAATCGTGCGGTGTATGGGACGCGAGTGTTCGTGCTTACCAATAACCAAACTGAAAGTCTCGACATGTCGATGCTAGCATCCTTTTAGCAATTAGCTTAGCTTAGCAGTTTAGTAGCGTAGCTCCAGTTAGCCTCACGTTCTATAGAACACCTGCGCGTTGTTACAGTGTCACAGAATGCCAGCAAAGAGCGCTGCATTTATAGTCTCTAAACGACATCTCAGTTCATAGTTATAATATCTCTCAAATCTCTGTTATAACACAATAAATATAAGCATAATTAATCGTTCATAATGTCTACAATTCGTGTGTTATAATGAGAGGATTCGTGAGCACGCAGATTTCAGCACTGCATTGCTCAACACTGCAAACACGTGTTACAGCCTAAATAGAAACTCTGCATATGCTTGCACCTGTTAATCGTTTATATTTTATATTAGTTCATGTTGCTTTTGTGCAATAGATGAATAACAATTTCTTTGTTTTAGATATTTTATGTTTAGATATTTCTATTTTGCGGGAGTCCCGTGAATCATTTTATTCTCCCGCATCCCGCACACACAAATTTCCGAAGAGAGATTTCGAACACACACAGCGGAGAGATTTCAGCATGAAGGATGAAAACCACACTCAACGAGTGAGTAAAGTCGTTCCCTCTCGAGCTTCAACGAGACATCACGGAGATATTTCTCCGTTATGGGAACTCCTTCCCTTCCAACCTTTGCCACAGTGGTGACGGCTAACATTACTGCTCCTCGCCAGGAGCCGGATTTCCGCAGGAAGGCGTGGGGTCCCGGGAGGAAACGCCACGGCCAGCGGAGGAGCCCGCGACGTGACTCTCGCCCGCCGTCGTCCTGCCGGTCTGAAGAGAGGAGGAGAGTGCGTGAGCGGCCCGGCTCCCAAGCGCCACAAGTTCATGGTTTCAAATGTTTGTGTGTTGGATGTTCATTCAATAAAAATGCATACATTCTCACAAAAAGAGCTATTTCCTCCTCCCTCAGTCAATGCGGTGCCACTCGCCCCGCCTCAGAGCAGTGCAGAGCCGCCGCCCACACACTCGCCGGCGCATCCAACGAACAAGCCGCAAAAGCCGCTATGTCAGTTCCTGAGCGCGTGGGAAGTTATTCCAGGAATCTCGCGCTGGCTCCTCGGTGTGATAGAGCTTGGGTATACCCTTCAATTCAGACGCAGACCACCCCGTTTCAATGGCGTGGTGCAGATGCAGCGGTATGTCATCTGGGCTTATTACACATGCGCCCCCTGCAATTATGGTTGAAATCTCGAGTCCCTTGGACGGCGTGGACTTTCGGCCGTTTGCGCATCGCGGTCTCTCTGCATCGAAGCTCCGTGGCACAACCCAGATCTCTTCAGCCGGGGGGTTCCCCTGGGCTTGGTGACGTCACGCGTTGTGGTCACGACGGACGCATCGACTCGCGGCTGGGGAGCAGTGTGCGAGGGCATGCCAGCTTCGGGGCTGTGGTCAGAACCCCAGAGCCGGTGGCACATAAACCGCTTGGAGCTGGAAGCAGTGTTCTTAGCTCTAAAGGATTTTCAGCCGTAGCTGGAACAGCGACAGGTGCTGATTCGCACCGACAACATGTCTGTGGTCTCGTACATAAATCACCAAGGAGGCGTACGTTCCAGGGCTTTGTACAAGCAAGCAGCGAATCTCCTGCTATGGGCGGACCGTCACTTTCTCTCCATCAGAGCAGCGCACATCCCCGGTCTCCTGAACCGCGGGGCGGACATGCTTTCGAGGAAGGGGATTCCTCAAGGAGAGTGGAGGTTGAACCCCGAGTCGGTTCGGATGATTTGGACCCGCTACGGGAGAGCGGAGGTGGATCTGTTCGCCACGAGCGAGAATGCGCACTGCCCGCTGTTCTTCTCCCTGTCTCACTCCCCGCTGGAGGGGGACGCTCTGACATCGCACTGGCCAGCAGCCAGGCTGTACGCGTTTCCTCCAATCAAGATATTGCCACTGGTGTTATGCAAGATCAGGGAGGAGGGGGCTTCGGTGATACTCATCGCCCCGAACTGGCCGAACCAGCCTTGGTTCCCGGACCTGACAGAGCTGCTGGTGGCGCCAGGCCGGCACTGTCACAAATCTGTCACGCTGTTACAAATCTGTCAGATTGTGTAAAAGCAACTTTACAGTGTTAAATAGGAAAATAGCGTGTCAATAATGAGAAATGACAATAGTAAACACTCAATTTTCAGTTATAGGCATTATAGATTAGTTTGTTTCTGGTGTACATATACATGTACATATGCACACATTGGGGAAGTCATGGCCTAATGGTTAGAGCGTTGGACTCTTAACCCAAAGGTTGCGAGTTCGATCCTCGTACTGGTAGGGATTGTAGGTGGGGCCTAGCATGCAGGCGTGAATTAGCAGAAGGTTAACAATCGTTTCATGTTCGGTGTGAAAGCACCGTTTGATTTGCCTTGCTTTTTCGCATCGGGCTCAGTGTGGAAATGTACGAAAGCACGAAAAAGCAAAACGAATATCAGATGCGATGACGCCCTGGAATAAAACAACAGATTCCTATGGATGATTCCACATTGAACGCACACCGAAAATGCAAATTTCTTTTTCTCGAACCAGTCCGATGAATCGTTTCAGTTTCGCAGCCGTCCAATAAAATTTGAGCATTACATAATGTGGCCAGAGCAACTGCTGTTACCCAAAAGGTTGACGCGGTGGCGTTAAAAGCTCAGAAGACTGTTTTGAGCACGAGCAGCTTGACCTGGAAGTGAAGGAGTCAATGTTGCCTTGTGTGGATGTGAGCGTCTGTTAGCGGCTTCCAATTTCATTTTAGTGATATAAAGTTAGGAGTTTTGTTTTTGAATTCAATCTGTATTTATCTGTTGCTACTATGTAAACTTAAGCTTTTAGGAGCGCGAGGAATCAAACGCGAGAGAAAAAGAATGTCATATTGAGGTTTAATTATTAAAGTACTGTATATAATACTGGAAATATTTTATAATGTCCAATGTTCTCATGGGATATTTGTTTATTGCTCATTATTCTTTTGCATTGTAGGGTCTAATTAGGTTGTGCGGTTACATTTGAAATACTATCATATATGTGTGATATATTCAGACATCAAGAAAGTCTCTCTCCAACCAGGCAATCAAGCTCATTTTATTACATATTCTACACAAAGATTGTTCTTGCAGCCAATTGTTTTTATCATGCTGATAATTTTGTTTAGTTAACATTATCATCTAACATTTAAAATCGGAAATACATTTGAACAATCATCAACTCTTTCAAGTATGCCTTTTAAAAACCTGTTTTAATGTAAATGAAAATATGAATTCAAATAAATGTACGTTCTTTATTGTCACTAGCATATACACAAGTATCAAAGTGAAAGTCTTGAATGCAATTATGTAGTGACAGGAAAGAAAAATGCACAAGAACATAATATACAGAATATGTTTACAGTTCACAATATGTTTTAAACACTGCAATGATCCTCTCAACAGTTCCTGTTACAGTATAAGTTACAAAACAGTGAATGAGTATGTTATGTAATGGAGTGCAATGGAGTCTTTACAGGAATATTCCACCCCAAAAAATGAAAATTCTCTCATTTACTCACCTTCATGCCATTCCAGATGTATATGACTTTCTTTCTTGACATAAACACAAAGATTTTTAAGAAAATAATCCATCTCTGAGAATTTGCATAACACAAGTGAATTGTAACCCATGCACGTATGACAGTTGATCGGAAGCGATTGTTAATAGTCAAAAGTTTAAATTATTAGTGTTTTTCTTATCTGTTGTTTCACTTCAGAAGATACTGATTCAACCATTAATGTCAGATGGATTACTGTCACGGTAGCTGTGTGTGATTTTTAAAGCATCTTTAGGACTCACAGAGATGGATTATTTGCTTAAAAATCTTAATTTGTGTTTACCTGTTCAGTAGAAATAAAGTAATATGCATTTGAGACAGCATGAGGGTGAGTAAAAGATCCAAGTAATCCAAGATCAGCATAGACTAATATGAATAAAGTGCAACCTCTTGTATACTTGTGAACTGTGTTTGTTTTAATCTAGAGCTCCAAATAAATTAAAATATTTGCATAATATCAGGTGTCTGAAGATCAAGATCCCAGTCATTCAAAGGTGATGGGTCTGAACAACGTAAAAATCTTGTCTGATGGGGGCAATGGATCTCTGGTACTACCACTACATCCTCTGGGTCAGCATCAGAAGTTTGTTTATGGAACAGTTGCTCCGCTCCCTGGAAATTGAGAAAGGACATACACAATAAATACACAATATAATTATAAATACACACAATATAATTATATATATATATGTATATATATATATTTATTTATTTATTTATTTATTTATTCACTAGTTATATATTAGTATTAACTTAGTACTAAATACCTCAAAATGATGCACCATTTATCTACCGTTGTGCCCTTGTGTAACCATTAGATGG
>NW_015505724.1:1863822-1870483 GCF_001515645.1 Sinocyclocheilus grahami | reverse complement strand
TATATATATATATTTATTTATTTATTTATTTATTTATTCACTAGTTATATATTAGTATTAACTTAGTACTAAATACCTCAAAATGATGCACCATTTATCATCTGTAATACCGTTGTGTAACCATTAGATGGCTGTATAGCCCATGACTGTGTATACACTAGTTACTGGAAACTATTTTCAGTCATAATTATTTGCATGTATTAGGTTTTGCATTTGGATATATATTTAGGCATTATTAAAAACTTCTTTTTGTCAAAGTTTGTCCCCCCCCCCCCCAAATATTCATCTGAAGTGACCATTTTTGCATTATTATTACAGTCAAATCTGGACACAGAAAAAGCATGGTAAAAAGGCTTTACATTGCTAAAGTTGACAGTGCCGTGATTGACAGCGCGCTTCTAAAATGGCATCGGCCATTGTCAGATACAGTACATTTAGTGTGCTGTGGGAAAATGTGAACTAATTGAAGCAAATATGATCTAATTGAAGACTGTAACTGTATGTAGATAACCAGGTCCTGTAATGATTGGGCTAAATCAAGAAAATGTACCGTGAGTATCCTGATAACGACCTCTTAACGGCAAGATTTCTGACCGAAGTCGATGGGGTAATTGTAGAATAACCTAGCTGGATGGTGAAATCATGGTGTAGAGTTGGAGTGGCAGAGAAGACCAGAAGCTCAGTCTTTGCCAGGTTGAGCTGTAGGTGATGTTCTTTTATCCATGCCGAGATGTCCGCCAGGCAGCCTGAGATCCGTGCAGCTACCGTTGGATCATCTGGTTGAAATGAGAGATAGAGCTGTGTCATCAGCATAGTGTGAGGGGATTGGGTCCAGAGGGCATGTTGTAGGATGGCTGGAGAGGAGAAGTTTTGATACTTCTGCCTCAGTGAGAGGACAGAAGGAGAAGATGGGAGTTTTAGCAGTGGGTGTGGTTGATTTGAAGTCCTGTGTATGGGGGGCTGAGAATTGACTACTGATTGTTCTTGTTTTGTCTGTGAAGAATGTGGCAAAATCATCAGCTGTTATAGAAGTGGTGGGAGGTGGTGGAGGGGGACAGAGGAGAGAATTGAAAGTTTTGAAGAGATTATGTGTGTCTGGAGCGCTGTTGATCTTGTTGTGGAAGTATGAAGATTTGGCAGTATGGACTTCAGCAGAGAAAGATGAAAGCAAAGACTGATACATACTCAGGTCTGTTGGATCTTTTGAATTGTGCCATTTTCTCTCTGCTGCCCTGAGTTTGCTTCGATGATCCCAAAGAACATCGGATAACCAGGGGTTAGAAGGGGCAGCCCGTGCTGGCCTGGAGGAGAGAGGACAAATATTGTCAAGACAAGAGGTTAAAGTAGAGCATAAAGTGTCAGTTGCTGCATTCACATCCAGCGATGAGAAATGAGTAGGTGAGGGAAGAGAGGAGTATACTACAGAAGAATGATGGGAGGGGGAAAGGGAGAGTAAGTTTAGTCTAAAAGTAACCGGTATAGGGTTGGTGGTGCACAGGTAACAAAATGTAGTTGAAATGTAATGAAAAAAAATGGTCAGAGATGTGTAGGGGTTTTACCGAAATGTTGTCTGCAATACAATTGCGTGTGTAAATTAAGTCAAGTTGGTTGCCTGATTTGTGCGTGCTTGTAGTGGTAAGTTGTTTGAGATCAAATGAAGCAAGGAGTGAATGGAAGTCTGTAGCATAAGGCTTGTCCAGATTAATGTTTTAGACGCCAAAGAATAAAAGTGGACTGCCATCCTCCGGGAATGAGGACAGCAGCCCATCCAGCTCCTCTAGGAAAGTGGCTAGAATTTGGAGCTGTTACAGTAATTGTTATTTCATTAGCTAGAGCAGCTGGGGTTGCCGAGTCTTCTGGACGAATCCAGGTCTCAGTCAAGCCCAAGATGCTGAGTGTGGATTGTAAAGAAAAAGCCGAAATGAAGTGTGCTTTGTTGACAGCTGACTGACAATTCCAGAGACCCACACAGAAAGAAAGGTCTCAGTCAAGCCAGTGTTTCTCAACCAGTGGGTCGCGACCCACTAGTGGGTCGAGGATCATTCAATAGGGGGTCGCGAGACTTTCTCTGTGTTCTCGGTGTTACACCGGCACAGTAAGTGCGCTTCACAAAAGGCTCATTGACCTCCAACAAATCATATTTTCAAATGTCGCATGTTGAATCATTATTGTCGTAACTTTCTAACGCTGTTTCTAAACTGTCCTATCACAATAATTTGTCGCTGCCGCGAACATCTCTTATTGGACAAGGTCCTACTCTCTTTACGTAATGTTACACGCACTAGCAGCTGTTTACCCCGTTGCTTGGATTGTTTGCCATTCAAATCAACGAATCAACAGATATTTCAAAGATGGCATTGTTGCTTGCATTTGTACGATACAACTGGAAAGGTGCAACACATGAGGATCTACTAATGTGTAATGAGCTCCCAACACGGACGACAGCAGATGAGTGTTTCCGTTGCCTCGATGGCTATTTCGCACAGAATGGGCTGGATTGGAAGAATTGCATAGGCATTTGCACGGATGGCGCGGCCTCAATGACTGGCAAACATAGTGGGGTTGTGAAGAAAATTTTGGACAGAGCACCTGAGGCGACATGGGTTCACTGCTTTTTACACCGTGAAAGCCTCGCAGCCAAAGAAATGTCAGTGCCCTTAAATGAGGTGATGGACATTGCTGTCAAAACAATTAATCAAGTTGTCATTCCTTTGCTCTCTAACTGCATGCAATGTTATAATAGGCCTAATTATTTAATAATAACTTTAACAGTGACGCATGCATCTAACTCTGGGGGGAAAAGCTTAGTATAATAAAATCACCTAAATACGTCTGTGAATGAATGAAATATGTTAAGAATGAATAGTACACAAACACAGCTCCAAAACTGTAAAATGTTATTTAAAAATAAAGCATTCATGAATTATTTTATGACAAACATTTTACTGTCTTAAGTGCACTCATTTCTTTAGCCTATAAATTAAGGTTACATACGCATTTAGAAGAAGGTTTTATCCAAAACGACTTGCAAAAGAGGAACAAATTACTCCAAAGTCAGTCACAAAGCCAGGCTTATTATACAATAATAATCAAATGCTAAGATTATCACAAAGATTTTGATGCACATCTTTCTTATTAAATCGTTGTATTCCACCTCGTACCGTTACAATTGATAGACATCACTTAAGACTATTTGCTGTAGGCCTATTCCACATAATAATATGCAATAAAACAATATACAATATGATTTGTTAACATGTAGGCTACATAGGAGCTTACTGCATGAATCCGTGAGTACAGTTTACAAACCGGAGGGAACGTATTGCGAAAGCGAGCGCACAGATTATGAATTTGTGGGTACGGATTCAAAAACCGAAGGTACGGTTTACAAAATCTGAGCGCACGGATTGGAAATTCGTGAGTACGGTTTATTAATCCGTGGGCACGATTTGTTAAACCGAGGGAACAGTTTAAGAATTCGTAAGCACGGTTTATAAACTGAGGGGACGGATTGCAAAACTGCGTCGCCACGGATTGTTTTTTTTCTCCTACAGGTTACTTCCCGGGCTCCGTACATTTTATTCAGTTTCAATTAAAATTTTCATAAAATTCTTGAAAAATTACATTCATTTTAATTGGCACAAAGGTAATCCCATACATATGGGGGGTATTCACACCAGACGCGATCATTCGAGGTTCGAAAAAGCGAGGATATTTTTTTCGTCCTGTGTGTCGATTTTTTCCCCGTCGCTCCACGATGAAACGTGAGTTTAGATCACATGCCCAGAGCAGCTGCTGTTGCACAAAAGGGTGAGAGTGGTGGCGCTGTTTCGAAAACCAGTGTAAACAAACACCGAAGAAGAGTATCCCGGTAGAGAGAAGAGAGTGGATGCCCAGTTCCTGTTATCTTTGGTATCTGATAACAGATTTATTCTCACATGTTCTTAATATAATTTCTCAATTCTCCATTGAATTATGTGATCTGGAGTGTCCGTTTTCTTCCACGTGCGCAAGTGTTATGAGTCAGAGTGCGTTAACTCTCTAGATCTTCCGTGTTTTAAAAAAAACGAGTGAAACAGTTTCCTACACATGAAATATGAAAGCAAATAGACATGATTATGACGATATATTTTCTGTATGTGTTTTGTATGCAGCTCATGGTAATTTTATATGACAAGCAGTGTGGCGTTATTAAACAGCCTACAAAGAGTGTCTGCCTATTATAGAATCAAAATCAGCTATAGATCACAATCGGAAGTTATTATAAGCACTTGATGATGGATTATAGTGGGTTTTAAGCAAAAACAATAATCACATAAATGTTCAAATGTGGCTTGGTGCTAATTGTACTTATTTATATTTTAATCTATAAAATGACTAAATGTAATCTAGTTTGTGTTTCTGGCGTAGAACCAAACTTTATTTAGCTATATTTAATGCTGTATATTGAGCAGTGGACGATGTTAAATCCATATATGAAATACATATCTGAGTAAAAATGCATTGCTGGTCGGTACCACCTAGCGTGCAGGCGTGAATTAGCTGAAGGTGATCAATCGTTTCGTGCTCGGTGTGAAAGCAACGTTCATCGGCGATTCGCCTCGCTTTTTCGCATCGCGCTCAGTGTGAAACGGCCTGTATTCTCACGTGTTCTTTATACAGAATAACATTTCTATTAAAGGTGACATATCATGAAAATCGGACTTTTCCAGCTTTTAAGTGCTATAACCAGGTCCCCAGTGCATCTACCAACCAACATCTAAACATCTAGCCTAGGGGTGTGCCGATGTTGACAAAAAGTGATATCTCTATATTTTCTGGGATTTTATCGATAACGATCGAAAATCAGACGATATTTTGCTGAGTGTGTTGCTGACTCTGTGTGGTGGTCAGTTCACAGCAGTGACAGAAATTAATCTTTTCCAACAAGTTTAACATTATTGTTACCCTTTATGGCCATTTTTACCTTTGTAAAGCCATTTTTTCTAGAAGTGTGTCAAATTCTTACATTTAATCAATAAAGTCAATTGCAATAATAAGCCATTTGGGCCTCTTACCAAACAAATAAAATCATTATCAACAAAATTCATGCAATGCAGAGAAAACACAGGAGCTGCATCTAAAGTGGCATTTAGATGCATATACACACTGTTTAATGCAAGGCATGAATGCTAGCCCGAGGGGTTAACCTGCAGTTACAAATGCATAAATAAAGTTTTGATATTGTAATCTTAAAACATTGAATACTGATATTTAAAATGATTAAAAAATACATATATAAAAAGGTATTTTAAAATGTGAAATTAAAACCAGCAGTAGGTGGCAGCAAGTCACTGTTAATAAGTGAGTCGATAATTGCAATTGAACCAAATCATTTAAACGGTTGATTCATTCAAGAACTAGACGCAAAACAGTGCTGCTTTGTTTGGAACCATTTTTGTTTGGCGAAATAGAGCAAAAAATAGGCAATATGGTGTCTTAAACGTAAGTCTCTTAATATTAACTTCTTGTTTATTGAACTGTTGTATAAAAATCAATATCACATTTGTGATTTTTTTTTTAAATGGCACTCTGTGATATTGATCAACTATATGAAATGATATAAATATATACATTTTCTGCCCCCATATCTTGAATTTTGGGAGCATTCTAAATGAGCATACACTCTAGCTAGTGTTTAAGCACTCATAACTCCTCTTATAATCAATGAAGCGGTCCATACACTGTATGATAAATTAATCTCTAACTTACATCGTACATCTGCACTTTGTTGTTTATGATGAGGGAATTTGCGAGTTTCAGTCTGAAAAAAACAGTTTCAGTGATGACTAGTTTGAACGCCTCTGATTGGCTACTGCATTCCTCAGCTCAACAGAATCGTGTGTGAATTGGTTACAATGAGTAATGCTGTAAAAATAAAATATTATGTAACATAAGCAGGTCTAAATTTAATACAGCAATCGAAACTTAATTTTAAGTATTAAACTTTTATTGAAAAACCAGGGGACCCCCCCAAGTATATTTTTTGGGGTGTTATGGGGGCCCCCTTAATGATTATGGGAGGTCTGGGCCCCCCCCCCCCAGACCCCCCACAATTTGAACACTGATATTACCGCCCCTTAATCTGCACGTTTCCACCCACGGCGCCGTCATTTTAATTTTGCAAGCGACAATGGTGTACCAATTCTAATGCCATGGTGAAAGTTTGAGCAAAACATGCTAACTGTTCTATCATTAGCTGCACAGAACACTATTTAGATTACCAGCCTCAGAGAAGACAAGACAGCAGTGGATTTATTGATTTATTTACTGTATATTGCTGCGGCCACATAGATCTAAAATAAACATGCAATTTATTTCCCAGCAGTTTACCTTCACAGACATAACCGACTGTTTTTGTAACTGGTGTGTGTTTTTAACGTAAACTTGTGTGTGAATGAGAACTTAGTTTAGTACTCACATGCTGTGACAGCCGCTTTCTGTCTGCGTGCTTTGGATGTGTGTGCTCAGAAAACCTTATATCAGAAGTTTAAACTAATATGGTTTAAAACGCATGATTTCAGCGCGATAAACATGATAATCAGATCCAAAACAGATGTTTTTAGCAGGTCCAAGTTGTAATGGCAGCTCTATTCTGGAAAAGGGGGCGGGGAGCAGCAGC
>NW_015505724.1:1835293-1853438 GCF_001515645.1 Sinocyclocheilus grahami | reverse complement strand
TAACAAAAAGTTGTGTGTCTGATTGGTCCAAATGCTACACATACTGGGGATACCAGAGGCTTCTATTACATCAGGGTTCCTCAATAGGCAGCCCCAGAGAGAAAAGTTTGGCCCGAGCTAATTTCAAATAAAGTGGCATGAATATTCAAACGCAGCATCAGAAAGCTACATTAACTTACATCGTGTCTACACCAGATGCAAGTGGCATGGCGCAATAAAATACAATAATCTAGAACTCCTTATAATCAGTGATGCTATCTTGGATGCGACGCAACATGACAAATCCCGGACATTAAACTGCTGACTCCTTCTATTTATAACATACTGAAACAAGTTTCAAATGATTTGCAATGCTTTGTCGCGTCCGCTGAAGATACAATGTGACAGCAAAAACATGGCGAGTGTGTAGAAAAGAAAAGTGGACACGGAAAATAGATGATTAAAATGTGAATGGACTGAACAGTTTTGAGTGAGTGAGTGAGTGAGTGACATATCTTTGTTATGGAATACATGTGTTGGTTCGCAGTGAGTTTACAGTTTTAACGTACAAGTTTGCTTTAATTTATTTTCAAGATCTGAGGTAAAATATCGGTTACACTTTATTTCGATAGTCCACTTTAGACATTCTATTAACTATAAGTAACTTTGTAACTACATGTCAACTAATTCTCATTAATTTGCAACTACATGTCTACTAACTCTCAGAGTAGACTATTAGGGTAGGTTTAGGGTTAATAGAATGTTGACAAAGAAAGTGTTAGAAGATATTAAGCAGACAGTCTACTAATACTCTACTAACTGCTAGTTGACATGTAGTTGCAAAGTTACTTACTGTTAGTAGAATGTCTAAAGCGGACTATCGAAATAAAGTGTTACCAAAATATCTACTAAAAAGATAACGCAAAATAATATTCAAACTCACATTAGATACTTTTAACATTGAATAAAGCACATAATCATTACCTGAGATTATCACTGTCATATTTTGTATGTTGTTCCTGCCGCGACTTCGCAGAATATAAAAACCATTCCTAAAATAGAATCCCGTATCTCTTATTGTCACGTGTTGCTGTCACGGGTGTTTAGGACAAAAACTACATGGAAAATAATTTTTTTATCGTGTTGTGTCTGGTTGAGACACACGGTGTTACAGTTTGTAACTTCTACAGTTTTTTTATAAAGTTAATTTAGAAAAACGTTTGGAACATTCGGACAGCGGCAGACAGTGAATCGATCATAGCCTATATTTGATCATTGTAGCCTTCTCAAATGATCAGGACTTGCCTAAAATAAAATCTATATATAAAACAGTTCAAGCATATCACAATGATAGTTTAAATGTTTAACCTGTATAAATGTGCGCTGTTAGATGCTTATCCAATCATTTGTGCGGAGAGTGGAAGCTGAAGCGCGCTATGCAGGACATGGAGGTGCCAGTGCGATCACTTGCATTTTTTTTCTAAGAGTGGAAACAACTTAAAATACATAGTCATTTTTGCTCATAAAGGTAAGAGTCATTCTAAACTGTAAAGGGTCTAGTTTTATTTGTGTGCACTCACAATATCAACAAAACGTTGTGCTTTTATAAAATAAAGAAAACAAACGCTTTCTCCCGTCTTGGTCTTGAACAGGAGCGCTTAACAATAATGAACCTAAACTCAGCGAATTGCCTCACAGATATGATAAAAAAATATATAGAAAGCTTAAAATTACTACTTTAAAATTAAATAATTCAAATCGAAAATAGAAACTCTTTCATTATGTAATCAGTAAAGATGCATTTCTCTCTAAAGGCACATCCAATGAGGAGATGGCGAGTCATTTTTTTCATCACCATAATTGATGGATGTCTAAAATATTAAAATAAGGAAAAGCCTAAAACAGGTCCGATTATAATTTGCATTTTATTTTATAATGCTGTACAATTAAAAAATAAAACAAACTATAATGGCATATATGTAAAACTTTATCCTATAATTGTATAGCTGCTTATATTTTCTGATTTTTATGTTGCTCTGTTCTGAATATCTTAAAATTTAAAGGATTTGCTGCAACGCAATTTGTCTGATATGTGAATTATTTATTAGCCTTTTTTTTATCCTTGCAGCAAATGCTTTAAAAACAGCTTTAAAATGACTTTATTGCATTCCAGACAAATCCTCCTGGGGTCGACGGTGGCGCCGGCGCCACCAGGGCATGTTTTACTGATAAGAGCAAAAAGAACTTTAAATGCTCGTTCATTTTTGTTTGTACACATAAGAGTAATACCCCATTCGAATCTGTAAAGGGTCTACTTATATTGTACACTCACAATATCAACAAAACATTGTGCTTTTGCAAAATAAAGAAAATAAACAGGGTGTGCTTTTAGCAGTCTCATTCTCCGCGCATATCTGTTTGAAACGCGTCAATAAAATGAACTGAAACTCAGCGAATATTTGACACACACATGAGAGACATATCTATAGAAAGCTTAACATGTCTACTTTTAAACGAAGTAAGTCATGACGAAAACAAATATGATGTGACAAAGTAATCAGTATGAAATCAACGCGATGTCAAGACTTGGCCGTCGCCCTCATTATCGCTAATGTGACCGAGCCCACGCGCCGATCGCGCTTTTGTTATTACAATCATCCACGTGAAACACGCGCTGGAAATGGAGATTCCTGCCTGCACAAGAACCTGGACCGCAGCTAAGACCATGTGATGCACACACTCCCATGAGTTATTTTATGTGATAGTTATATGTATTCTAAATAAACTACAAACAAAAAATATATACATTTATTTTTTCCTCACATTCTTTCTTGTAGCAATTCCCTCTCAGTCACACACCTGACAGCTCATTATGCACCTCATTATGCGGGCCTTTGTCTTCTCAGGTGTGAATCACATCATTATTCATGATCATTCACGCCTACTCGCATATACCTTTTCTACACAAAAAGTGCCTTAGAAAATTTAAATCAATATATTGTTTTCTGTGAATGAGTAAGATGATTTTCACATAATTTTGAAGCAAAAACTCTAGACTTCAAGATCCAGTTCTCACAAGTCTTGTGATCAAATGTTCTGTATGTGTTTTATGGCCTTATTTCAGTGACTTTAAAATTGTAGTTTTTCACTAAACACGCATAAATGTTGTTTTCTCAAAAACACAATCACGTACATACATGCTGCTCACATATTATTGTAGCCCAGTTTGTGCTGATTACAGTGTTATTAAACTTTAGACATTCAAATGTTTGTAAGCAACTGAAAAAAGCACAAATGTCAGGGCATGTCAAAACTTTTCCAGGCCCCAAAACACTCTCGACCCCAGAGTACTTTTCACTATACATTTTACGGGTAGCTTGAATGTAAAACATTGTCATGAATTTGTTGTATTCCCATTTGTAAAATAGCCAACAAATTAATTGATGTAGTCTAAACCGATCTCATGAAAGTGCATATAGAACGATTTTCTGCTTCTACTTGGCGTAATATTTATATGCAGAAATTGACTTTGGCATGCAAAAGACTGAAATTCATAATTAACGACAGAAATACGGGACACACAGGCAGATGGCACTAACGGGGGACATGACGCCCCCAGATTCATAGTGACCCGATCCGTCCCCCTCACTGTCTCTATGAAAGGTGACATCGGTAAACAGAGGATTAATCAGGGTTTCCGCTATGTACATATTCTAGAATGTTCTATTCTATTTTAATTCTACTTTATCTATATTTATCATAATTTTTTTATTTAAAAAAAAAAACACGAGCTTTCTATTTTTTCTATTCTATCTACTTGTTTTTCTTTGTGTGTGTATAATATATATATATATATATATATATATATATATAGGCCTATACTTTGCTATGTGTACTGCAGTTAGGCTAACCGATTTGCACTTATATATTGTTGCTCTTTTGTTCGTTTTGACTGCTTTTATTGTCCTCATTTGTAAGTCGCTTTGGATAAAAGCCTCTGCTAAATGACTAAATGTAAATGTACATTAGCCTAAGTAGTGGCGGCCCAGCCCGCCGCTCCTTAAACGTGCACTAAGCGATTTTTGAAAAATAATTGCTTTTGACCGCAGTGTCTGACCTAGTCCCAAAACACACTTGTAGCCAATCAGCAGTAAGGGGGCGTACTGATAGAGAGAAGAGAGCTCAATTTGAGTGCACAGGACGGATATTAGCAGATTGACTATAGATAGAGAGAGATGGCAGATAAAAAAAAGAGGAAAATATCAGAGAAACAAAACATTAAAAAGAAGGGTTACGATCAGGCAAGAGGTAGGACCCGTGTAAATATCGGAGCAGCTTTCCAGCAGTGGAGAGAGACTCAAGGAGCAGGAAGGGCTCAAATCGGACGCCAAGGTTGTGCTGTTTCTTTTTGATAGGTGAGTTATGTTGACTTTGCTTTGTTTCACACAACTTATCCGTGTTGGCTTTTGTTTGCGCCACTTTTTCTATCTGCCCCACTGGAGCTGATGTTTTACGGCCACTTTTAATTAAATGTAAATAGACACCCCGTATTTTTTATTCCATAGTAAGGGCAATTCATACAATACATTTAAACTGAGCTACTTTAATACCATCTCCGAACTTTCTACCACGACTCTGCTGTTCTTCGGCTGGTTCTTTCCTGTATACGTTGATTGACAGATGTATCGTCCAGTCAGCCGGGGGTAATCCCAAACCAATGGCGCTGTCTCAAACTATACCTACCTTTTCCGGTTTGTCGTTGTGTTTTCTGACTTGTTATAATGTTTTCTGAATTGTTGTTGTGCTTTCTGAATTGTTATTTTGTTTTTTAGATTTGCATTTGCATTTGCGTTTGTAATTTGTTATTTTGTTTTCAGAATTGTGATTTGCTTTGCACTTTACGGCCACCGTACAGACTGCATTGGTTAAACTTATGGGGCTGTCACGTGATGAACGAACGACTCGAAAAACCTGAAAACTCGAGAGATGAACTAATCAATTCTCTTTCCGTCTCAGACTGCATTGGTTAAACTTATGGGGCTGTCACGTGATGAACGAACGACTCGAAAAACCTGAAAACTCGAGAGATGAACTAATCAATTCTCTTTCCGTCTCAGACTGCATTGGTTAAACTTATGGGGCTGTCACGTGATGAACGAACGACTCGAAAAACCTGAAAACTCGAGAGATGAACTAATCAATTCTCTTTCCGTCTCAGACTGCATTGGTTAAACTTATGGGGCTGTCACGTGATGAACGAACGACTCGAAAAACCTGAAAACTCGAGAGATGAACTAATCAATTCTCTTTCCGTCTCAGACTGCATTGGTTAAACTTATGGGGCTGTCACGTGATGAACGAACGACTCAAACCCGAAGACTCGAGAGATTAACTAATCAATTATCTTTCCGGCTCAGACTGCATTAGAAATGACTCAAAAAACCAGAAGACTCGAAACAGGTGAACTACGTTGACTAATTCCAGTACAGAACCTATAGGATGTTGCGCATGCGCGACTGAACGAATTACTCCCCAAGACGACTCGTTCTTCCCGAGTCACATTAAAGATTCGTTCAAAATTAACGAATCATTCAAGAACGACCCAACACTAATCTGGCATGATTAGAGGAGGGAGAGGTAACGGAGCATTCGCGCAATGGAGGACCAGCTTACGTGATTAACAGCATGCATCTTCTTACGAAATTCCTGCAAACATATTCAATAGAGCATGTAGGTTAGATGAGTAAATAAATACACACATACTGACAGCGTGAGTGATTCAGCTGTACCGCGTCTTCTCTCACTCTCAAAGCGGCTTCACAACAGCGCATCTCGTCTGCACTACTGCACACTGCAATACAAAACATTTGCTCGGGGTTAGGGACAGTCGACAGATTTGTCACTTGCCTAATCGAGTCATTGTTGCATCATCACAAAACTGTATCATTTGCACATCTTTTTAAGTTTACGCTATTTGATACTTGCGTGCTCCAAAGGGGGTTTCCTATGCCCTCACAGTCACATTCATAGCGCGCATATCGCGCCGCCTCGCGAGTACCAAATTGAGTTATTTTTCGCAGCTTGTATTTACACACAAAAAATGACGTCAAAATGGCCGTCCTGGCGATTATCCTCGTAATCAGAGTCGGTTTTGTCTTAACTAAATGTAAACATCTGAGAAAGAAAACACATGTGTATCAGTATTGGATCCGTGCATTCGGGTTTGTAAGAACAGCCACATCTCATCTCTTTGCCCGCTCAAGTTTGTTGTTTCAAATGTAGATGCTAGGCAAGCCTGCTCATAATAGAAGTTTTTTCATGAAATATATGCACTCTATAGGTCAACACAAACGTCTTTCATTGGCGCTTGAGGAGGGGATCTGTCCAATGAGGTGCCGGATCAGATTTGCGACAAATTCGGAGGTGCTGGATCCGACTTGTTCTGGCAGAAATTAAGCCCTGGGTATGGGCGTGTTTGTTTTGGTGCTTTCAAATATCAACATCGTTTGGCAAAAATTGCTTAGTGCACCTTTAATTATTGCCACCACTGCTTCAGGATCGGGTCGGGGCAGACGCAGGCTGACGCACAATAATAATCTACCGGTCACCATTACTTTGTACCCACGTTCTCACTACACGCTGTTCTGTTGTCAATAAACACACATGAAGATGGTGCTGCCACAAAGTTTACGTTCTCTGTGTGTGTATGTGCTAGGACTCCTGACCCTGGGGTCATATGAGGAGCTGCTAGCTACCTCAATTGTGCCTGTAGCGGTAACCATAGTGATCGTATACTATCGTCTATGACAGAGCTGGTGATTTTTCTGGACTTAAAAAATTGGACTGCTGACTAGGGATGTAACAATTACTCAAAGCGGCTTCACAACAGCGCATCTCGTCTGCACTACTGCACACTGCAATACAAAACATTTGCTCGGGGTTAGGGACAGTCGACAGATTTGTCACTTGCCTAATCGAGTCATTGTTGCATCATCACAAAACTGTATCATTTGCACATCTTTTTAAGTTTACGCTATTTGATACTTGCGTGCTCCAAAGGGGGTTTCCTATGCCCTCACAGTCACATTCATAGCGCGCATATCGCGCCGCCTCGCGAGTACCAAATTGAGTTATTTTTCGCAGCTTGTATTTACACACAAAAAATGACGTCAAAATGGCCGTCCTGGCGATTATCCTCGTAATCAGAGTCGGTTTTGTCTTAACTAAATGTAAACATCTGAGAAAGAAAACACATGTGTATCAGTATTGGATCCGTGCATTCGGGTTTGTAAGAACAGCCACATCTCATCTCTTTGCCCGCTCAAGTTTGTTGTTTCAAATGTAGATGCTAGGCAAGCCTGCTCATAATAGAAGTTTTTTCATGAAATATATGCACTCTATAGGTCAACACAAACGTCTTTCATTGGCGCTTGAGGAGGGGATCTGTCCAATGAGGTGCCGGATCAGATTTGCGACAAATTCGGAGGTGCTGGATCCGACTTGTTCTGGCAGAAATTAAGCCCTGGGTATGGGCGTGTTTGTTTTGGTGCTTTCAAATATCAACATCGTTTGGCAAAAATTGCTTAGTGCACCTTTAATTATTGCCACCACTGCTTCAGGATCGGGTCGGGGCAGACGCAGGCTGACGCACAATAATAATCTACCGGTCACCATTACTTTGTACCCACGTTCTCACTACACGCTGTTCTGTTGTCAATAAACACACATGAAGATGGTGCTGCCACAAAGTTTACGTTCTCTGTGTGTGTATGTGCTAGGACTCCTGACCCTGGGGTCATATGAGGAGCTGCTAGCTACCTCAATTGTGCCTGTAGCGGTAACCATAGTGATCGTATACTATCGTCTATGACAGAGCTGGTGATTTTTCTGGACTTAAAAAATTGGACTGCTGACTAGGGATGTAACAATTAACCGCGAGCCGGTTGAAAATCGATTTAAATATGTGACGATTCAAATCGGTTGAGATGCTAAACAAATCACGCTTCAATTAGGGGTAGGAGTTTATATGAATGTATATGAATGAGGGGAACTTCTTACATCTTTCGATGGTATTTTTTCTTTTCCTCTTGCCTCTGTATAATGCATATTAAAGTTCACAGCGGAAACCAAGGAAACGCTTTAAGCGCCACCTGCTGGCAAAGAGTGAATCTGCGTCTCATTCAGCTCATCTGCTGTGTTTCATGCAGATATTTTTTTATGCATAGTTTCACAAAACTGAAGTCAAACCATTTTGTTTTTGCTTCAAATTTCGAAATGATACAATGTAATTTAGATTAAAAACTGCTCATGTTGTATGTATGCAGCATCTTTGTTTGATCATGATTAAAATGCAGTGGTTGCCTCTCATTTTAAATGGAAAGAGCACAGACAAAGCCTTAGTTTGTTTATATGAATAAATAGATTTTATTTGTGTTATTTATTTGATTTGGAGCTTGTTTTAAAATTTCAATTTAGTTTTGTTATTTACATTTACATTATATTTAAATTTGGTTATTTAGCAAACGCTTTTATCCAAAGCGACTAATAAATGAGGACAATAGAAGCAATCAGAACCAACAAAAGAGCAATAGTTTACAAGTGTTATAATAGTATATTATAGTTATATTTCAATTTCACAAAGAAACGTACAGTATTTTGTCCAAGCAATAATAAAAGGACACATTTAATTTATAATTTGTCTTAAATCTCATTTTGTAAAAAAAAATTGTGAATCAAATCGAATCGTGAAATCAAAATCGTGAATCAAATCAAATCGTGAGTTGAGTGAATCGTTACATCCCTACTACTGACAGCTTGGTCCCCCCCCCAGTTAAAAAAACACAGGTCTGTAATAACTGCTTAAATGTTTGCGGGGCAAATCTCAGGTCTGTCTGAGCGCTCATGGTACGCACAGTGAGTATAGCCGTACACCTGCAGGCGCCACTGGAGAGCCCTACCTGTCTTTGAATAAGGAGTACTATTCAATACTGTTCGAGTATTATGTCGAATAACCCAGGTGGAAAAAAAAAAAGTGCAGTAAAATACACTTATTTAAGTGCACTTAGTAGACTTCCATAATGTACTTTAAAGTGCTATATTTCCGTGCACTAATTTTGTACTTACTATACTAAAAAAATATTCTTTAGTGCTTCTTAAGATAATTTAAAAGAACATCTAAGTGCACTCAACTGTGCTATTTTGGGACACCATAAATATGAACTAAAATATGCCTTTAACATACTTTCTCTGTATTTAGTTACCACTTGTTTTTATTTGTATATAGTAGTGTAATTTAAACCATCTTGCATACACTTTTAAATATACTCATCATACATGAAAAATACACTTATTTAAAATATAAGATTAATGTGTAATGAATATATACAAAATGCATTTATAATGTATTTAGGTACACATCTAAACACATATAAATGAACAATCCAATCATGTGCTATTAGTGTGGGAAATAACAGAGGATTCAGATGTGAGTTCAGCAAATAACAGTTTATTAGAGGAAGCAGAGAGCAGCAGACAGAGATCAAGATCTCGGCTGCAAGAGAAATAGTCCACTGGTAGTGCGGTGACTGCAATGGGCACGGACAATCCAGGACCGGAACCAAGCAGAAATCCAACCGTAATGACAGCGAACAGTCCAGGGTTGTGTTTCCCAAAAGCATCGTAAGCATAAGTACATAGTAGACCCATTGCCACCAATTAATCTACGATCAACTTAGGCTTAAGATGCTTTTGGGAAACACAGCCCAGAGCAGGAGTGAGGAACAAGGCCAAAAAGAGCTAGAGTGCTTCCAGGACAAGACACCACAAAAACACCAGTGATCTGACAAAAGAGCGTAAGAATCAAGGCCATTAAATAGGCCAGCTGATGAGCCACAGCTGTCGCTGATCAGCTCATCAGCAGAGGCGAGCACACACACACAGAGAGAGAGGGAGAGAGACAGAGAGAGGGAGAGAGACAGCGAACCCTGACAATTAGTGCAATTATAGTAGCCTAAGCACAGTAACCTACAGGGTTTTACTTAATGCATTTCTACTGTATTTTTCATGAAAATTCAAATAGAACTTGGTGATAGTATATATAAAAATACACTACAATTGTATGTAAAGCAATTGTAGCACACTTTTAAGCGATGCAATTATAAAACACCTGGTGCATTTTCAATCCGTTAGTTCATTCTGGTACTGCTTAAAGGAACCAATCAAGGCAATTAGAATGGCCTGCTCAGTACTCTAGAGCTTGGGGTCAACAGTTTAATCAGACATCTAGGGGGAGAGTACCAGGTCAGCGCCCCCCTCCCAAAGACACTAAAGGCCAGGTTTGTAGAGCATGAAATATGTCCCAGCTGTATGACATTTTTCCCACGAGCAGCTCAATTTTTTGAAAAAAAACACCCTAGACCCATGGGTCATAGCAACGTTATTTCATGGGTACAAGCAGCAATTCCGACGGTGGGCCCCTTCTTTCAATGGGGTCAAGATGACCACTGTCAAAGACCCCAACGATGCAATGATATTGGCACAAAAAATAACAGTTCCTAGGAAAGGAAGCTATAGAGCCAGTAGAATGGTCTGTACGGACCACGGTCTGCACTTATAACTCTAACTATATAATCCCAAAAAAAGATGGCGGTGTTCGACCTATTCTCGACCTTCGGGAACTGAATCAGTTCCTGAAGGTTTTGCCATTTCACATGCTACGCACATTGGATGTCCTTCAAGCAATCAACCCACAGCAATGGTTCACCACGATAGATCTGAAGGATGCTTACTTTCACGTGCCAATCGCACCACAACACAGACAATTTCTCCGCTTTGCATTTCAGGGTCAGGTTTACCAGTTTCGTGTTCTACCATTTGGCTCTGTCCCCACGAGTGTTCACGAGGTGTATATCGGCAGCGTTATCTCCAATTCAAGCTCAGGGGGTATAGTTGCTCCCCTATCTGGACGACTGGCTCCTGTGTGCACCATCTCGGGAGCAAGCAATAGAACAGACCAGTCTTCTGATCTCTCATGTGACAAACTGGGCCTCAAGGTGAACTTCAACAAAAGCCAGTTAGTCCCATGACAGTCGGTGAAGTTAATAGGTATAGTACTGGACTTGAAGTTGATGAAAGCCTCACCATCACCTCAGAGAGTGGACAACATCCTGCTCCTCATTCAACATTTCCGGAAGCATGTCAAGCTTCCATTCAGATGTGTGCTCAGGTTGTTGGGCATGTTAGCAGCGGCAGCGGTGGTGATTCCACTGGGTCTGCTTTGGCTATGCCCTTATCAGAGATGGGTGAACAGTCTGCGCCTGAACCCCACATGGCACAAGAGAAGACAAGTAAAAATTACAGAAAGATGCCTTCTTACCTTGAGACAATGGAGGAGGAGATCATTTCTGAGGAAAGGAGTAGCTCTGGGGGTGATTCCGCCTCACAGAGAAGTAGTTCAAGCCAATGCATCACTAACTGGGTGGGGGGCAGTGTGGCAACACAGAGTGGAAAACTGGAATCAGGGGAAACTGGAATTCCGATCAAACATCGAGAAACATAAATGTTTTGGAGTTGAAAGCGGTGCCGCTAGCTCTGGAGCACTTTGGATCGGCATTACTGAATCATCATATTAATCAAGGTTAATTAAACGAGGTCCAGTCGCTTGCTGAAGTTGACATGGGACCTTCTGACATGGGCTTTCCCTCGATTGTCAAGCATCAGAGTGATGTATGTACCGGGAGTTTCGAATGTGGTGGCAGATTTCTTGTCCCGTCGCAGACCTTTACCGGGAGAGTGGAGACTCAATCCGGAGGTAGTTCAGATGATTTGGCATTGATTTGGCAGAGCAAATGTGGGTCTCTTTGCCTCAGAGGAGTCAACACACTGCCCTCTGTGATTTTCATGGACAGAAAAGTCCAGCCCATTAGGTCAGGATGCACTAGCACACACTTGGCCAGATCTACTACATAATTAATCTTAGAAAAAAATATTATAATTCACCAAAAGGGTTTTTTCATGTTCCAAAGGCTGTAGTACATTCCTAGTGGCCAGACTGACTTACAACAGGTGAAATGTTGCCAATATCACCCTTACTGTACATACAGTACATACTTATTCTTAGATAAAAATAACTAATTCACCAAAAGGGTTTTTTCATGTTCCAAATGCTGTAGTAAGTTTGTAGTTCCCTATCGATACTTCATTCGTACTGCGTCTGCTTAAGATGCTATGGGGAAAACTCCTTTTTCTCCAAATACTGAAGCCTTTCAATAACACAGTGTAACTGCAAGGCCATTGGTTCGTGCAGTGTATTAAAAATGAACCAATGGCTCAGCAGCGGAGCTCCACGAGCCTATGGTGACAAAGCCCGCCAGAGCCCACCAGAATGGGCGGGGCATCTGGCTATATAAGCAGGCACTTCGCCATAAGATCCTCAGATTTCTTCTCCTTCAGCGACGACGACGTTCTTCGCTGATCTACGAGACTCGAAGCCTCTCGCCGTAGAATTGCCTTCGCAGTGGATCAAGCTGAACCAGCGACCCTCTGCTCGGCTGATTCGCTGCTTCTCCACGCAGAGACTGCACGCTCACTGAGACGGAATGCTCTCGCTGAGAGCATGAGTCTCGCTCTTCTCCACTCGCAGACCTCCTTCATTGAAGGCAGCCCCACTCTCCCGTTTCTCCTCTCTCAGTGAGCCTTGGAGACAGAAACAGCAAAGTCTGGGAGCTAAGGGGGCAAGGCAGAGGTCGACCTCTTCGCCTCAGGAGGCAACTCTCACTGCCCAATTTACTTTTCGAAGGACAAGGAAGCATTGGCTCACGACTGGCCCAACCTCCTCCTTTATGCTTTTCCCTCGATCGCCCTAATCCCGCAGGTAATCAGGCGAATCTGGAGCAGAAACAAGGTTCTGTTGGAGGCCCTGCTCTGGAGGAACCACCACTGGTTCGCAGAGCTGTCTTGACGCAGTACGAGTGAAGTATCGATAGGGAACGTACACGGTTACTAACGTAACCTCGGTTCCCTGAGATACGAGAATGAGTACTGCGTTGCTGGCTATGCTATGTAGCTGCACGACTCAGTCGTCGCGTCAGTTGAAGTAACCTGAGGATCCTATGGCAAAGTGCCCGCTTATATAGCCAGATGCCCCGCCCATTCTGGCGGGCTTTGTCGCCATAGGCTCGTGCAGCTCCGCTGCCGAGCCATTGGTTCGTTTTTAATACACTGCAAGAACCAATGGCAGTGCAGTTACACTGCACTATTGAAAGGCTTCAGTATTCGGAGAAAAAGGAGTTTTCCCCCATAGCGTCTTAAGCAGATGCAGTACTCGTTCCCGTATCTCAGGGAACCGAGGTTACGTTAGTAACAGAGTACGTTACAAGATTGGCTTACTACAGGTGAAATTTTGCAAATATCTTCCTTACTGTACATACAGTACATAATTATTCTTAGGAAAAAAAATACTGTAATTCACCAAAAGGTTTTTTTTTTCATGTTCCAAAGTATGTAGTACATTTTTAGTTACAATACTGACTTACTACAGGTCAAATTTGGGCAATATCTCCCTTACTGTACATACAGTACATAATTATTCTTAGAAAACAATTACTGTAATTCACCAAAAGTTATTTTTCATGTTCCAAAGGCTGTAGTACGTTTGTAGTTACAAGACTGACTTACTACAGATTAAATTTTGCCAATATCACCGTTACTGTACATACAGTACATAATTATTTTTTAGAAAACAATTACTGAAATTCACCAAAAGTGTTTTTTTTTTTTTTAGGGATACAGGTTGCAGTACGTTCATAGTGACCACACTGACTTACTACAGGTGAAATTTAGACAATAACACCCTTACTGTATGTGCAGAAAACAAATTTTTTCATGAAAAACGAATTCACCAATAAAAAAAAATTCATGTTCTAAAGGTTGTAGTACGCTCCTAATGGCCTTGGATTCTACAGAAGATTTTTTACCAAGCCCATTTTACCAATTCCAAACCACAACAATCTTAACTACTATTAATTTTGTATTTAATTATTTTTAATTAATTATGTACAGTAAGTGAGATATCATCCAAGTGGATGCTGCACACTGGTGGTGGTTGAGGAGAGACCCCCCACATGATTGTAAAGCGCTTTGGGTGTACAACAATACACAATAGAAACGCTATATAAATGCATCATTCATTCATTCATTTATTCATATTGGCAAACATTCACCTTTATTAAGTCAGTCTGGCGACTATGAATGTACTACAATTTTTAGAACATGAAAAAACCCTTTTGGTGAATTACAGCATTTTGTGTACTGTACGTACAGTGGCAAAATCTCACCTGTAGTAAGTCAGTCTGGCCACTAGGAATGGACTACAACCTTTGGAACATGAAAAACCCCTTTTCGTGTATTTTAGTACTTTTTTAAAGAATAATTATGTACTGTATGTACAGTAAGGGAGATATTGGCAAAACCTCACCTATAGTAGGTCAGTCTTATAACTACAAACATACTACAGCTTTTGGAATATGAAAAAAAAAATTTGGTGAATTACAATAATTGTTTTTTAAGAAAAATGATGTACTGTATGTACAGTAATGGAGATATCGGCAAAACCTCACTTGTATTAAGTCAGTCTGGACACTAGGACTACCTACTACCACCTTGAACAGCCGTTTGGGTACTTACAGTAGTTTTTTTATGAACATAATTGTGTACTGTACTGCATATATGAAGGAAGGTATTGCTAAAATCTCACCGGTAGTAAATCACTATGAGTAATACAAGCTTTACGGTTTGACCATGTTTTATTTTAAATGTTAAAAGTCACTTTAATTAAAATACATTGGATGTTTTAAACCCAGTCGGTGGAACTGTCAGACGGTCTCTTGCACATTAAGCGCTGCGATAGCACTTCAAAGCTTTCTCCGGTTTAAATTTGCTGCTACAATACACTTAGGAGGTTTTTAAATAATATTTTCATGTCGATATAAAGTTGTTGCATATCGTTAAAACTAATCGTGGTAGAGGTATCTTTGTAGGACTATCGACTCTAAACAGTGGCACACGAAAGCGAATGTCCAGCGAATATCCAACCTAAAACTAACTTTACCATGCACATTTAGATATAAATGCTAGATACTATTATCACGCAGTGAAAGAACACACTCAAAATTCGCACACGCACTAGTCTAATCTACTAGACTACACAGCACTCTGTAGGAGTTTTTTTTTTTTTTTGCAAAATACTCGATAATGTCAAATCGCACATCGTTAAAACAACAATTATGATATTATCGCCGACGAGTCCTGCACCACTGCCTTTTTGGCTAATTTGTGCAAAACCTCTTGCTAAACTGTCAAAGCTTCATTTTAACCACCAATGCAACAATGCAAGTATTTACCGTACCTCTACATCAGGGATGGGCAACTGGCGGCCCCAGTGTCTTTTAGTACGGCCTGCTGGATTTTATTAGACTACGCTAGTTTTAATTAGTATTAATTACAGTGCAGTAGGAATCTAAAGCTGCATTCACACTAGCAGCGACTTTGTTGCTGCATGTAAAGACCTTAAGAATGCAATCATAATAATTTGCAAAAAAGAAAAGAAAAAAGGGCACAGTGAGGTGACATTTTCCTCAACCATTGAACACCAATGTCAAAATTAAAAGTTAAAATTAACAAATGACTGTCAGCAGACCATGAACAACCCCAAAAGCTCAAATAAGTCAGTCTTTCAGCAGCAAAATTATGAACATGTTAAATATTACTGTAAAGTAAAGCTGCGTTCACACTAGCAGCGACTTTGTTGCTGCATGTCGCCAGGGGCTGGCGATGAGATTGCTAGTGGGTGTTCTCACTACTGGTTGCCTTGACAGTGAATTAGGTTTCTTGCCACTAAATAAAAACATTTTGGAGTCAAAAGACTAAATATAATATAAATATGAATTAAATCCGTACATTCAAACAAAAATGAATGAGAAACAGAGCCTACTTTTTTTCCATTGTGTATGTTTATCTACGGCTGAGAGGAGAACGATCACATGAGCTCTGCGTCTTCTTTCTTATTGGTGGTCGCTCCCGAAAGTTGCGCTTCATTTGCATAAAGTTGAAGGATTCTGAACTTTGTTGCGTCGCTGGACACACCCCATCTGTCACCAACGGCCACTGTTGCACTTGTCACCGGAAATCGCCAGCTCTCCATTAAAATTAATGGGATCGTGTCGCTTTGTCGCTTGTAGTGTGAACGGGGCTTAACTCGTAAACATTTACTAACATTAGCAAACAAAAAATGAAAAACTAGCTATGAAAACAGTATTTTCCAGTGAAGATGGTAAACAGATTATCTTTTTACCAAGTTTCACGGGGATACCCATATGTTTGGAAATCTGTATTTTTATTTAAAATTGCCATCACACAACTGCTCACAAACAACGGGGACGCCAGAGTTGCACTTGCCTCATATGTCAAAGTTAAAATGCATAGTAAACAAAACCTTTTTGCCAATGCATGACAGAAATGTTTGCACTGAACAGTGGGTTCTTAGGGGGTTCCTGTTCTTAGGGTTTCCGCAAGCCCTCAGTTTAATTGTTTAAATTTAAGGCCACAGAAACTCTTAAATGGTACAAAAAGTCTTAATTATAAATAGTCTTAAATTTGGTGATGGAAAGACAAGAATTGCTATGTAGATTAATATGTCGATTAAACTTCAAAAGGCTATGATTTCACTCAGGGCCGTCGCTAGTGGGGTGAAAGGTGGTGATGATTATAGGGGCCCCCGGCTGAGGGGGGCCCTCCGGCGATCTCAAGGACTGGCTGAGGCCAGCCTAAAAAGATGCTCAGGACAGTTAACTGGCCACTGCTACGCATCGTCACGAAAGCTTATCATTTGCATGTGTTTTTAAGCCTTGCCAATTTAAACATTCAAAAGAGTTTAAAGCACTCAAATACAAGACACGGAAAAACTCAACTGAGTACTCGCGCGCCGTGTTCGGTGCGCACGCAGAGAACCGCGTCTCACGGACAGCAACACCGAACCGAGCTCTCCTTCACATCCTCCTGCACCTGAACGAACAAATACAAATGCAGTTTAAATATTCATTGCTAACAGAAAAAGATGTGAAAGAGCCCAATTCAGCACCCGTGCGAGATGTTTCTTTGCACACAGGGCGCACGCAGAGAGACGCGTCTCAAAGCGCTTGAACACCGAAATTTGCCTCTTCTTGCTCTTGTACCAACAAATACATACAAAATTGTCAAAATACCCGTCTTGGAGAGTATCCTCGAAAAAACTGTCGGTTATGTCTAAAGTGAAAGTAAACAGTGGATCAAGAAATCGGATGTGTATCATTATAATGGATGCATTGTCTCTTAAAGTGACCACGCCTAATTTACTAGCTGCTGTCGGTTTCCTTAATGTTAATCCAAGACAATGAAAGAAAGAAAATCACTCACTGCTCTTGACTGAATTACTTTGTAGTTTTAACAACCAACAATTATTCAAACACCAGATATAATTTTTTATATTTTTTTACTTGTGGGTGCAGGACACTATAGTTAATTTATGTAAGTGAGTATAGCAAAAATAAAGTAAACTGTGACACATTATACCCAAAAATTCTTCATACAGTGGACTACCAGTAAAATTGATAAAAAATTTGGGACCAAAAATTATTCAGACGCTTTGACCTGACCATGTTTTGCTTAAAGGGGTCATATGATGCTGCTAAAAAGAACATTATTTGGTGTAATGAAATGTGTTTATGCGGTTTAAGGTTAAAAAAACACATTATTTTCCACATACTGTACATTATTGTTTCTCCTCTATGCCCCGCCTTTCTGAAACGTGTCGATTTTTACAAAGTTCATCATTCTAAAAAAGTGAGGTGTGCTGTGATTGGCCGAATGCCTCAAGCCTGAGACGGAAATGTTACGCCCCTTACCATAATGTGATGATGCCCTGTCAGGCCGGAGCGATGATTCAAAAACATGAAAACCCATTATAAACGAGGCATTCGTTGCATCCAGTGGGGACATAATTATGGATTATAATGACTTATACTGTCTTTTCACGCATTGCGTTGCATCGTGCTGCATAAACATAAAACCATGTCTGCATTTATGATCGGAGAAATGACAAACAACAAGCGCTACTCTACACTGCCCAAAACTC
>NW_015505724.1:1809821-1835129 GCF_001515645.1 Sinocyclocheilus grahami | reverse complement strand
TGAATATTTGGGTTGAAGTGTTCTGGAACAGTGTTGTATATACAGCTTAACCACTGATTTCTAGTCGTGTCCATTTTTGGAAGGCCAAACAAAGTAGTTTCGCTTTCACAACGAAACACAGCGTCACACACGGTGGCCTAGAGTGAGCGGCGGCGGCCTATAGTGAGCAGAGGCCGGGGGCTAGCGTGAGGAACGGCCAGAGGGTTAGAGTGAGCAGAGGCAGGTGGGCTTGAGAACGGCGTGGCCAGCGATTTTGACGAAGGAGCGTCCGGAAGGACATGTGACGACTCTGGGCTAGACTCCGCTTCATCCACGGTGAAAGCCGATCCGATCAACAGCACAAAGTTGTAGTATTTCCTCAGCAACCAGCACGGATCAGCTCCAGGCATGACGAAGCAGATATTGTCCTCTTTTGGAAGGCCAAACAAAGTAGTTTCGCTTTCGCACAACGAATCACACAGCACCTTCACGACATGGCGGCGGCAACAACAATACTACAGTGAGAATAAAAGTTATGCCTTCTTTCTTTGAGTGAACATTTGGGCGGCATTATGCAAATCTTCCCACGTAGCGATGTAGATATGTGGGGGCGTGTTAGAACGAGCTGTTTAGGGTAGGTGTGGCTGACTCTTAACTTTTATAAAGAATATCTCTTTGGATTTGAGACTTTAGTATTTGCAACTTTACAGATCTTCTTTATACACCAAGAGCTTGTAACACTCCAAAGAGAAAGGAAAAATTTAAATTGCATCATATGACCCCTTTAAGTGTTTTTTCTTTAATTGCTAATGCAAACTTTTTACACCAGACTGAACAAAATTAAGCATTGCTTGGTAATTGGTCAACAAAGTATTGATAGTTGTGTAAATATTGTCATACTAACGCTGTTACTAGAATGTAATGGATTACAATCAAACAAAAATTCAGAATTTTTGTTTGATTGCAATCCATTGCATACATTTCTATCAAAGTTATCTTACATTCTCAAGATGAATTTGTTCTGACACAGTTTAACTTTGAGTTCTTGTCATATTTTATTACCATTTTCTAAACTATAGCAGTGTCTGAATAAATTTTGGTTTGACTGTACATTTCATTTTTACAGTGAAGACTATGTAGTGGGGTGGGCGCTATACCAGTATGGAAGTGACTACCGGTATTATGTTGTTCCATGATATGGATTTTGCTATACCGTGGATACCGTTATATATTCATGAATTCAAATTTTGCATTTAGTTTTGTTAAATTTGGTACGCTTTGCAAATTTTAACACAAATTGACGATAAAGAGTCGAGGCTGAAGTTTTTGTCCTCTGTGTGCAACGCCGTACTACACAGGCATTAGTAATCAAACACATAGAGCATCGTAAAAGACCAAATTAATAGAGCACAAATCACCTACTCCAGTGGTTCCCAAACTGGGGGGCACGGCAAGGCTGAGGGATAGTGTACAGTACAGTCAGCAGATTATTTTGCAAAAGAAACCTCTGCAGGGTGATAAAGACTACACTACGTAATTGTCCCGCAGCCCGCTTATCATGCGGCCACTTGTCTGATAAGTAAATAGAGTGCCAAATTTTAATTTGACATTTTAATTACCTCATGACTCGCAGTACCCGCTTGAGCGCTCCGTTATCAGGTGTAGCAGTTGTGGTTGTATCAATAACAGACCACTAGATGGCGCGATTGAAGAATCAGAGTTGTATTGCAGGCAGCCATGAAAAATATAAATGAACTACGTATGGTTCTGCTCTAAGCATAAGTTACAAGTTTGTGAAAGGATTTCCAGTGCCAGGTAAATGTAAAGCAGATTATGAATATACTTAAGATTCACAAATACCAAAACAACGTGTCTACAGCAGATGTGAGCGGTGCGATTTGACAAAAGCAAATAGAACCCAGTGATGTTCTGTGCTGTGGATGTCAGTAAACTGATGCCGCGTTCTATTTCTGATGAACTCCAGTGCTCTCACACAAAGAACAATTTCAAATACTCATAAGAGAATCATGAAAAAATAGTTTCCTCAAAAATATTAAGCAGCACAAATGTTTACAACATTGATAATAATCAGAAATGGTTACTGAGCAGCAAAGCATATTAGAATGATTTCTGAAGGATCATGTGACACTGAAGACTGGAGTAATGATGCTGAAAATTCAGCTTTGAACACAGGAATACAGTAGCCTATATGTTAAAACATTCAAATAGATCATTTAAATTGACAATATTTCATAAATGTAGCCTTGGTGAGCATAAGAGACTTTCCAAAAAATAAAAATAAAAAAGGCTTGAAAGTATTTTTCTCTACAAAAGGGGGGCCCGGCAGAAAAGTTTGGGAACCACTGGCCTACTCAAACACACAATATTTAATTTAATTCATACAGGCCTACCTCATGTTGCATGTTTGCACATTTTGAGAAAAACAATGGCAAAATAAAAAAAAGTATTTTCAGGTCTATGTCCAATCCCTCACTTTTTCTAGTTATATAGTTATAAGGTTAAAGTGTTTTGCCTGTATTTTTTTCTCATATCGCAATATAATATCAATATCGCCTAGACAGTGTAAAATATCATGATATGAATTTTAGCTCATAATGCCCACCCCTACTATGTAGTGTTATTTTACATTTGATTATTCGGTTTCTGTATCTGGACACCTATAAACTTGAAAAAAGTTTGTAAAAGTTTGAAAAACATTGTGTAAATAGCACAAATAAATAAATAGAACGAACATACAAATTAAACAATTTAAAACAGGGCCCACTGGTACAACCTGCACTGGGGCCCCGCAAACCCCAGCTATGGCCCTGATTTCACTGAATAAATATGAGCGCAGCACGTTTAAAAGTCAAGCGCTGCACTGCTTTGTGTAGGCCTACTGCAGTTACCGGGGAACCGCTATATTCTGTGTTCCGAAAGTGAAGCCAAGGGCAGAGAACGAATTTGCTTTTTCAATAAGCCCATCTGCTATTTTTGCTACATATATTTTAAATGTGAACCAGTGAATCGACAAGAAGCTAATGCATTATAAAAATATAAACAATTAAGACACTAAGATATAAGTAATTTAATATAATAATTGATACTTTTGACTTATTCCTTTTCTTAAAAAATGTTTAAAGACTGAAATGTGAAGTTTAGGTCTTAAAAAGGTCTTAAATTTGATTTTAAAAATCCTGCAGATACAAGGTTATAGCCTACTATGGTACCATTTGGAGTAAATCTTTTTTAATAAGCCCTTTTTAACTGTCTTCTTAGGTTGTTTTGAAAATGTTCTGTAGGCCACTAATAAAAAAGTAAGACCTCTGTACATTTGTTTGTCACCACTTTTTATTTTTATTTATTTATTTATCCTTTATTTAACCAGGCAAATTAATTTAGAACAAGTTCTTATTTTCAATAACAACCTGGCAGGAGAACTAATATCTCCTGAAAAACATACAAACATATATTACAATACATAAAACACATAAAAGAAAAATAAATTCTCAGTTAAAACATTTACAGGTCGAGGTCAGAGCACCTACTCCTAAATATAATGTAGAAACTTAAAATTTTCTGTAAAGCTGCTTTGCAACGATTTGTATCGTGAAAAGCGCTATACAAATAAACTTGAATTGAATTGAACATTGGCTTGTTGGGGTAATATTGCTGTCAACTGACCACAAAGTTTCCCTTCTGAATTAGCATAACTGCACACGTTTTATAGTTAATAATATCTTTAAAAACAAATTACATTAATTATACTTTGATTTCCTTCAATAAAAATTGAAATTGAGTAAGACGATGTAAAAGGTGTGTAGACGTGGATTAGTAATCTGGCCCCTTGGTATAAATGAGAAAAAAATCTGGCCCTCGTCACTATCGAAGCTGCCCATCCCTGCTCTACATGCTTGCGAAGGTTTGATGTCGAGTTTTTATAAGCTGCTGGTTTGGTCTCCCTAGGCAAACACAGCTTACACTGCATAATAGAGCTTAAATATGGCCAGGGGTTCACTTCATTTATTTCGAGTTCAACTTCAGCAGAATATGACGTGATTTCATTTTCAACTGGGTCTGCATCACTAACACCCGTCTTGTCCGTCTCCATCTTTCTTGTGATTTTAGCGCCAGTTTGTTCTCCTGCCCATTATTTACTGCAGTAGTTTTGAGGGTTCGATTGTTTTTACTCCGTAATTAATGTGTTTTAAAATGTAGCTAAGTACAATACTTCAAACAAAATATACTAAAGTAAAATTACAGATTTTAAAAATTACTTTAAAAAGTAGAAGTACACAAAAAAGCTACTCAATTACAGTAACACAAGTAAATGTAATTCGTACACCTCTGGCTACGACCAACAGGTTTGAATGTGGATTTTTGGAAAAATTAGGCTGTGGAATTTGAATACTCCTTCCAGGGCAATCAAGGAATTCACACCAAACAGTGTCTGCATGATGTCAAAACATTGAGGAACTTAAATTGCAAAGGGATTTTGGATATCTTGAACGGTGTTGCCATGGTGATTTATTAAAGTAACAGTAAAAAAGGAAACAGCAATTATATCTTTAAAGTGCATTATCCAAACTCTTCAAAACTTTTAATATATGAAGGACACATCATTCTGAGGAAAAATGCTTAGTTTCATGAATTTATAATGTTCTAAAGGCTAACAGAAACTTAAACTATTAGACTTTTAGCTGACATTTCAGGCTGTAATACTAATGTTGCCCGCTAGATAGAGTCATAAGATCTTTTTAAAATGATAAATTAGTACACAGAAAAAATTAATATGTACTGTGCTGGTAACAGTTTTATAGAATTATTTCACAAATGCATAAGCATCATGATCATTAAGAATACTTATTTAAAATATATATATATATATTTTACAAATTAACTAACATGAACTAACAATTAACCATATAAAATATATATTTTTATTAACTAACATCTTAGTTCATGGTACATTAAATCATGTTAACAGATACAACATAACATTTTAATTAATAATGTTTTAGCAAATTATTACAATTATTAGTGTTAGTTAATAAACATGTTAATGTTAGTTTGTGGTACATTAACTAAAAATGTTAATTAATAATGTAGTAGTACATTTTGAACATAATATTTACTAAGATTCATAAATGCTATATAAATATTGTTGAGCTACGAACCGACTGCCCTAAACTCAGTGCTTTTTCCCTCACTGCGCCTGTGCGAAAATATAACTTTAACTATTTAATCTTTGATACAGCAAGAAAACGAAAAGAGGGAGATCTTTTGATAAAATAATGTTATTATCACGGGAAATGTGAACCATTGTCCATTATTTTGCAATTCCTAGTGATAAAGACAAACACTTTGCAAAATTATAAATATCTCAGTTTTAAACCATGAAGGCGAGCGAGTGCATGCCACACAAACAATGTGCAAACTGCATGAGTGTTATGCCCGTGAAGAAGTTTTAAACTCCAGTCAATTCATGAAGCTACAGAAAGTGAAAGTATAAACTGACCGAGCTGTCGGCATCTGACGCTTAATGGCATATATTCTCAGAGGAGACGAGAGACATATTGGGTATGTCTTAAAGGTGCAGTAGGATATCTTGGAAAATGCTAACTTTAGCCTGATAGCACTGAAAGCGAACGTCCCACCCTCCCTACAATCGCCATCCAAAGCCACACCCCCTGAACGCATATACGCTCACAGACCAGAATACCAGAGACAACACTACTACAATAGGCTACATCAGCACTATTTTCTGTACAGTGAATGGCACAAAGCACTATATAGGGGACAGGGAACTATTCAAACAGTGTAAATATGCTTTCCATTGAGGGAAAAAGAAGTCTGGTTTCGCGCTGTGTCACGCTAACCACCGCACCGCACACACACTCTGCTCCGGTTCAGAGACACGATAGCACTAGCACGGAGCGGATCACATGCGCGAGTCGGCGCAGACCACAAAATGTATCAGAGCTATTTGAATTCTACACCGATTGCTATATTTTATAGCAATATGGATGAGATTGAGGCTGGCATACCCTGTCAAATGCAACTTTACGGAGCTCAACGGCTCTGAGCGGCTCTAGCCCAAGCTGTGATATAAATGAACGCTATTAGCTATTTTAAAAAGGGGCGGGGCTGCTTGATATGTCCTGCCCTGTCTTCCTGTTTCAGTTAAAATGAAGTCAACACAGAGTAACGCAGCGTGTTTCTAAGCAGTTCAGGGGACCTCTAAGCACTTACCCTCGGGGGAATCCCCGCCGCCATTTTGAATAGCTGTATATATCATTGAATAGATTTATTTTCACCAAACAAATTCATAAGGGGAAACATGTAAACAATAAACCAACTCCATAGCGGATTCAAAGTGATCAAGGGCTTAGGACGTTCCAATTCGGCCCATTCCAAGGGTTCTGCCAGTAGTGGGCACTCATGCAACGTAATCAATGACGTACATCTGAGTAAACGAGATGGAGGGAAGTTTGCGAGTGAAGGGCATAAAAAAAATGAACTGGAAAAAGCCCCGATCACCGTGAGATGCATGCTGGTTAGAAAAGTGTCCGAGTTATGTCCGACTTGCTCTGATGTCATGCGGACGTGTGCCAAAAAAAATAAATAAAAATGTTTGTCATTAATCACTTACCCCCATGTCGTTCAAAACCCGTAAAAGCTTTGTTTGTCTTCAGAACACAATTTAAGATATTTTGGATGAAAACCGGGAGGCTTGTGACTGTCACATTGACTGCGAAGTAAATTACAATCAAGGTCCAGAAAAGTATGAAAAGCATCGTCAGAATAGTCCATCTGCCATCAGTGGTTCAATCTGAATTTTATGAAGCGACAAGAATACTTTTTGTACGAGAAGAAAACAAAAATAACGACTTTATTCAACAATTCTTCTCCTCCGTGTCTCTCCTCCGCATCACCATAGTGTCATTTTTGAGAATATCCACTGAACGCAAGCAGCGCACACTCTTCTGTGTCAGCTGCGACACAAGGATACGTTTTGTACGTGTATTTATGCTTTGATTTGAATGAAAACAGCGCATCCCTGTGGCGCGGCTGACACAGAAGAGCGTGCGTTCTTGCGTTCAGTGGATATTCTCCAAAATAGCGCTACAGTGATGCGGAGAGACACAGAGGAGATGAATTGTTGAATAAAGTCGTTATTTTTGTTTTCTTCGCGTAATGTAAAGAAATGTTCAATCTCCCAGATCTTACTTTACCAATAAGTTTTAATTCGGACTTATTCAGTTACATTTTAGATACCCAGTCATACAGGTAATATGAAGAATGCAATTCATATGTGTATGTTATTCTTCTATTAGTATTACATCATATTGATAATCGTACTGGTATTAAATTGCAGTTTAATGGGTAAATTAATTTATCAGAGACAGAAATTCAACGAAAACAAACACACACACACACACTGTTAGGCTTTTATTTGTGCACATAACTTGAATCGATCTATGGAATGTGTGGTGGATGCTTCATCCTACTGAGCATCTTTCACAGGCTTTTGGCTGCTTTATTTTTTTACTAACCACCAGATGGTGCTGTTTTCGACAATCAGAGGAAAGCCTCAGTGCTTCAAGAGGCTTCATTTGCCCATCACTACGTCGGCATGACATCAGAGCAAGTTGGACGTAACTCGGACACTTTTCTAATGGCAAGCTCACAATACATGATTGAAAGACTAGCCGAATCGCAGTGTGTTGCTCACACTACACAATGATTTCTTCTCATCTGTCGTTGTCTTGTCATAGCTGCGCGCATACACAACACAACGCTAACGAGGTGCTCACACTACAAAACATTAGGCTTGTTTGAGATGAGCAAAATCTGCACAGAACCGATTACCACGAGATGCATGCCGGTTAAGCCGGGCTCACATTAAAGGATTTTTCTTGCTGGATTTTGCTGTCGCGGACAGATTTCCACAGTCTGTGACAAAACCCCCGGATCGTGACCAAATCGTTGCTCGTTGCGGTCGCCGAAGCTGCGTGATCCGAACCTGTCTCGAGCTATCACAAATGCTACGATATTTTCAAACCTGTCTGATATTATCGCCACGTGATCTCGTTCTGTCAGGACCACTATTGTCAATATAACTTACGATTAGCATACATTTTAGGTTGGGGGAATGGTTCCGTTCTGGGCAAACACTCCCTGCCCATCCACACAGCCTAGCATGGATAGGAGTAGGGAGAGCTGAATACCCCCCTAGGGTAACAGAACAGAACCAACATCAATGATAAATGTAGCAGATACCATTAATGTTCTACGCGATTATTTTAACAACATGATTCAGTGGTCTGACTCAATGATATATTTACTGCCAAGTCCTGGACGAGAGGAGGAGCTGGGGATGGAGGTGGGTGATTAGTTCCTGAGCGAAGCGATAGCTGCTGAATAATGACTGAAGGGACCTTATGAAGGGAATTATGATTGGTGTCATGATCCTATAGGTAGACGTGGATCAGCTGAATGTCAGCTGATGCAAGCTTGACTAACATGGCCTGCCAGAACTATCGCTACGCTCCATTTCTGTCAGGACTACTATCGTCAATATAACTTATGATTGCATACATTCTAGGTTGGGGGAATGGTTCTGTTCTGGGCAAACACTCCCTGCCCATCCAGCATGGATAGGAGCAGGGAGAGCAGAATACCCCTTAAAACAACCATATGCTGAACCCCCCCAACCAAAATGCTGATAGCAATAACTGAATGCCTTACGGAAGGCGGCGGCGAAGGGGTGCTCTTCTGCTATGAGCAGGTAGAAAGAGCAGCTTGCCCCTTCGTGAAGACAGTGGCAGTGAAGGGGTGCTCTTCTTTATAATCAGCTAAGAAGAGCAGCAAGCCCCTTACCGGAGGAGTGTAGCAGCGAAGAGGTGCTCTTCTTAATAGCAGCAAGCCCCTTTTTAAAGCAACCTGAAATTAAGATGCAGAATCCACTAGATTGCAGCCTAGTTGCCAGTTGTAGCAAACACTGCGTACTACAGCCGTAGAGCAAACAATGACAGGTTTAGATATCACAGATTCTGCCTAGCCTAAGCTTAGCATCCATAACACGACATATAGCTCAATAATTCAAGTCATGTTTATACAGGTTGTTGCCTCCCATGATAGCGTTCGCTGACATACATGTCCTCTATCTGATAACCCGCATTAGTTTATTAGACAATCCTTACCAATACTCTTGAAGCTTATGCAACAGTGTGGAGCTTGCTTAAGCACGGCATGTTGCAGTAGTCAGACCTAAAGAAAATAGCATTACCAATAACCAGATGACCCATAGCAGCAAGCATATCTCAAGATAATCGATGGCCTTAAACAATAGCTTAACATAAGCTTCTTGCTGTCGCAAGTTTACCCGGATACCAGCACTGCAGAAACACCCGATAGCCTAAAGGCTGATTTATACGCGATGAGTCCGCAAGTTCGCTTAGGTGCGTGCGGCAAATATGACGTCATCGCAGTGTTCGCTTTGAGTGCGCACAACGTCGTTTCGCTTGGCGGTGTGCACAACATTTTTGTAACTTTCCGCGCAGCTCTGCTTGCAAAAATGCACAAGTTCAAAGCGACTGTGCCGGCATTTGTGTGAAACAGAAGCAGTTGATGTTAAGTTCAAACTCCACCAGGTGCACTTTCAACGCTTTGAGGGAAAACAATGCAGAGGTTTTTTGGGGGGTTTTTTTGCATAGTTTGTCCAAGGCTTTTGAATTGAAGTACGTTTTATTTTTATTGTATAAAAATATAATTAATTTAGATACCATTTATACACTATTTGCTTAAAGTTGTCGTGGTTTTGATGCAAAATAAACACAAGCTTAAGATTATTTTAATCAGTTTGTACATAAATTACTAATTCATCAACTCATTCATCACTCGAGAAATCTTGTGCCGGCAAATTACTTCTCATGTGGTGGCTTCTGCCGATGCTCTAAGGAATCATTCTTCAAGTCATGAGGTTTTGATGCCAGAAGATAGACTTTATTCTTCAGATTAAATAAAGCCGAGAAAAACTCTGTGGAGCAATCTCCAGACTCTTTTTCTGTACTGTTCGTTCTCTAGGCGTGTTTAATGGTTTCATTCATATTTGTTATGGGATCATCACGATGCAGTCATGAGGCCTTAATTTTATGTTCTGTGAAAATAAGGGACCTATTATGTGCCATCATGTGCTTATCATGTACTTCACCATATGTCTGCACATTCCATTTTCATACAGATTTCTATACATGCAGGCAAATACACATGATTATAATAGTAGAATAACTTAATACATAAATGGCTATATTCACATTGATTATACTTGAATAATTAATATTTTGATTAATTAAAATCTTCAACACTCACCGGTGATTCCCGATGGTTTTAGAGGACAATTAGGCCTACTCCTCGTCGCCCCCTGTTGTTTCAAAGAATAGTTCAACGGCGAACGCGACTAGCATAAGCCTTGTCCGTTTGGGAAGGTGCGCGCGCAGTCAGCGGAGTATGGCGAGTGATTCGTGACTTTTCTAAGCTAAGCAGGAGAAGGAGAAGGAGCAGTCTACCCTTCCGTCGCCGCCAGTCCGTGTAGATTTTTGAATGGGCTTGATAGGGACGGCAGACGACAGACCGGCGGCGACGTCATGGTAGGAACTATACCTGACGGCGACGTGGCTACGGCGTATGTGAGAAATGTATTGGAATTATGTACGTCTGAACTAGGCACGTCGCCTCACAAGACGCCTGATACATACGTCGTATCAATGTATGTCGCCTTAAAATGCCTGTTACATAGCCTATGTTGTGCCCATGTATGTCGCCTTTAAAACCATTTAAATATTTGCGTTAGATGTAGGCTATTATATTTATTTTTTATATATATATATATATATATATATATATATATATATATATATATATATATATATATATATATAAATATTACCTATGTCTTGTTTTGTCACTGTCATTCTGTTGCACTGTGGAGCTTCTAACAAATTAACAAATTCCTTGTGTGTAAACATACCTGGCAATAAAGCTCATTCCGATTCTGATGTATTTATAGCCTATATATATATATATATATATATATGTGTGTGTTGTTAAGTTAGCGTTGAAGTGAAGTTAAATTAAACATGTTTTGAACATTAAAGGGATGCTGTTTTACTTGGACACTATAGCTCAGGATTCCACGCACATTTTTTCTTTCTTCCTTGTTTTTCACGTGATCTCACCTTAATTTTCTTTAGGATGATGTGGAGAACAGGTTACTCTGAGCAAATATGCTTAGTTTCATTTATATAGTTGATCTTTTTAGGCAAATAAGAAGTTACAAAAAGTATTACCAGTAAAAAAAGGTGATAGTAGAAATGATAGTTTCTTTAATTTGTTACAACAAAGGCATATTAACATGGTAACTTCTGACCAAAAAGAGGGGCAATTAAGAAACCTTTTTCTTAGCTATTCACATTTCCCAAATTTGAGCAAGTAGGCTATTGCTTTGAAAATAACAATCAACTCAAATCAAATCTTCACTTGGATTAAATGGATTCTTCCCTTCTGTTCCTTCTAATCACATCCAGTGCAAATTTCTGTACACTGTAATATTTTCTTCCACTATTATGCATGGCCCACCTGACCTGCCATTTCTTCATCATTTCACTTTTGATCATTGCCTTAATAACGTCTTTACCAAAGGGAATGTTTATAGCATCCAGGATGTTTCCCACCAGCACTGCACATTATGTCTCCCTCATCAACACACCTGATTCCAATCTTAAGCTCATTAGAGCATGCAAGAACTGAAGTGGGTGTATGTCAGATAAGCGAGAGATACAAAATGTCCAGACTCCAAAACATAAAATGGGAACATGGTTGGGAACCCCTGCTGCACTACAGCAGTGGGTGGTCTTCATAGTAAACTTTTGTAACCCACAATAAAATATGGGTTGAATGAGTATAGCTGTATGAATTTCTGATGCTCAGGAGGAAAATTAGAAGTAGAATTAGAAAATTCTAAACAGGGGTTGTCAGCTCTGGTCCTCAAGGTCCACTTTCCTGCAGAGGTTAGCTCCAACACTAATCAGTTGAGAACCCCTTATTTTAGAATTGGATGTTCTCCTCCTGAGCATCAGAAATGTATTCTTCTATTATAATTGTATTTTTTGTTTTATAACCCCTGCTCTAAACCATCAGCCATTTCAACAGAGGAATGAAGGCTGTGATGTTAACGTTGCCCACTAGAGAAAGCCATAGGATAAGGAATGGTTTAAGCCTAATGTTATTCCTTTTGTTTCTATCCCTTTGAATGGAAATAAATTAATTGATTGATCCAATTTATTTGTGTAATTAGTGTGTACTGACGGTATAATTTTATATAATTAATTTACTTATAAATTTGGGAAATGTGAATCGCTAATATTACATATTACAAATATTTACATCATCATTTGTGGTTAGGGTTAGATACATACTCCAATAGCTTATGTATTGCATTTGAGTAAACAGGTGCTACATATTGGATCACAATATGAACATATTCTGAATTTTATTCTTAATATTTTTTATGCAGCTACTATTCTGACAACCCAAAACTTCTAACGATTCAATTAGTAATTATGATGAACTTAAGAGAGTATAGACCACTCCCCACAACATATAATAAAGCAATGTATATCTATCATTACCATTCACTGTTTTCCTAAACGTGAGCAAGCAGAGTACAAACAGTGTCTTCAATTAATTATTAAAAACAGCAAAATGCTGAACAAACAAGAAAAAAAAACATTGGGAAAAACACAAGTAAACAGATAAATATGTACAGCTGAGCTGTACAGTAAATATGAATGTTTTCAAGAGTTTTCACAATTTCTCTGCATTGAACCATTGTGTTTATTTTAAGAAATCTCAATAATCATATTTTTGAGGGACATGGAAAAGTCTTCCATAAGTCTCCTTTAAAAAAAAATTTCCAAAGAAGAAAGAAAAAGAAATAAGTTTTTGGGGCAACATAAACATCTCTATCCCTTTAACCCTCTGGTACTGTTCTGTTCAACAGAGTTGAGTTTGTTTTGAAATTTGTGATTAGAATAGTATTTTCCTGTCATATATTTTGCCATTGTTGATTTCTTGAAAATAATAGGCTATTAAAATGACTTCATCTCCTGACAACAATATCGCATATAGTCTGATATTTTGAGCTAATGTATTCACACATTGTATAGTCAGCTGTGTTAATTAAAATTCTTACCACCACCAAAAGTAAAAGCTCAGAATGACATATCCCAGAATATTATGTTTATAGATTATAATTATTAAATTTGTGTTTATATTTGAAGTTGTTGTAAATAATCGTCAACATAACATAAAATTGCGACTTTGATGGTGTATAATTTGCACAGTCATTAATCTCCAAGAGAAAGTGAATGAATTCTTTTTTTAATTATTATGTTTATAAACAGTACAGAGATGACATGTATGCAATACACAATTTATATCAAGGATATATTCAATATAATCAGAATACAGGAAAGTAAAGGAAGGGCAAGTAAATTGTGCATTATGGCGAGTATTATGTGACAGGATTACCTGCCGGAGTTGACAGTCGTGTACTTTTACGTGTGAGAAGGGTACGTCGCCTCCACAGACGCGTGATAAGTTCGTCGTTGAGAAGTACGTCGCCTCCAGACTGTGACACCAAATACCTCAAATAGTGTTCAATTAAATTATTTTCGGTTTTACATTATTACTTTACTACAAATTATACACCATCAACAGAGCTGAAAATTAATTGTATTTTCACAATAACATCAACTTTACAGACACATAAATTCATTAATTATTTAACATATTATTCTAATATGTGCCATTCTGAGGTTTTACTTTTGATATATTGGTTATGTTAATCATTTTACTTAACACTCTGGTATGGTGCTCACAGTTGTGCGAATACATTAGCTCAGGAGATGAGTCGATACATCATGTTGTTCAAGAGAAGGTGATGAAACGGTATTTTAATAGAATTGTCAAAGAAGTGTATAAACAATGCAGGTGCAGTTTGAAACATTAAATTACGCTGTGACTAACGATATTTTGTTAAATTAGCAATCTACTGATGATTTGGTATTTTATAGACTTAAATGAACAGTAGCTTAAACTGTACATCTTTAAAAATAGACTTAAAATATCTGTAACGATGAGGCAATAATAATTGGTTTAAATAAAACATCAAAAGTGAGTAATCATATGGTTTCATTGAACAACACTGTTAAAATACATTAAGAAATGTACATCTAAACCAGGGGTGGCGAACGTCGGTCCTGGAGAGCCGTAGCCCTGCAGAGTTTTGCTTCAACCCTAATCAAACACACCTGAACAAGCTAATCAAGATCTGAGGGGTTACTAGGAAGCTTCAGGCAGGTGAGGTTTTAGGGTTAGAGCTGAACTGAGTTCGCCACCCCTGATCTAAACAATAAACGTATGTACAATATGTATTATTAAAATGCCTACAGAGGGCGCCAGCGGCTTTTAATTTAAGTTTTAATTACTTTTTCTTATTTGTGTATGTTTGAATTGTTTTTAGCTTTATTTTTTGTTTTCATTTAAATGTTTTAGTTTTGAAATGTTGTTGTATGCATTTGTCATTTTTATTTAATTTATTTTCTTTTCTTAAATGTGTGTATATATATATAGTATTTATAGAGTTTTAGCTTTTAGTTTGAATTACTTTTTCTTATTTGTAAGTCGCTTTGGATAAAAGCGTCTGCTAAATGACTAAAAGTAAAAGTAAAAAGTAAAAGTCTACGCCTCGTCTGCGTCTTAAAATGAATGGATTAAATAGCAAAAAAAATAAAAATTAAGACGTCAGTGAGACGTTCATTGAGACGAGTGCATGTTGCAGCGTCATATTAAAGATCCCGTCCGAACGCCATAATTGTGCATTGGCTGACACACTGCACTGAACCGTGTGAGCAGCGTGTTATGAAGTGCTTCATTTTTTAAAACTTCACTGTTACACGTGAATCACGCGTGACGTCTGGCTCGACACTTCACTGCCCCACGTGATTTAAGTGACGTCTACGCCTCGTCTGCGTCTTAAAATGAATGGATTAAATAGCAAAAAAAATTAAAAATGTAAACGTCAGTGAGACGTTCAGTGAGAGAGTGCATGTTGCAACGTCATATTAAAGATCCCGTCCGAACGCCATAATGCACAATTTACTTGTCCTTCATTCATTCCTCTCAATGGACGTGACATCTGCGTCTGACTTATAACGTGAGGTCTGCGTCTGACTTTTTTTTTTTTTTTCACAAAAATGAACCGAAACTCAGTGAATACTTTCCTCATAGACATGATAAACATATCTATAAAATGCTTTAAATTACTACTTTAAAACGAAATAATTCAAATCGAAAACAAAAACTCTTTCATTATGTAATTTCTCTCTAAATGCGCATCCAGTTAAGGAGATGGCGAGTTAGGATCAGCAGCTTCATCTTTGTGACACTGACTCAGAAAACACTAGTTTATTAACAAATAATTCAAATATCCCTTCACTATTTTTTATTATTATTTATTTTTTACTTTTTTTGTTGTTGTTTGTTTTTTTGGCCGCTGTGCCAAAATTGTGTTTGCATTCAGTACAAATAGCCTACAGCGGCATTAGTGCCATGTTTTTTGAAACTCTGATTGATCGATTTCATGAGACATTCGGTTGTATTAAATTGTTCAGATTTTTTTTATATGCATTCGAATATTCATGTTTATTTCTTGCTGCAAATATTAAAGAGGAAAATATAATTGATTCATATGCCACTACTGCCGAATTATCTCAGTACAAAATAAAACTCCAAAATAAAAAATTACAAATATAGTTTATGTTAGTTAAATTAGCCCAAAATATAGCAATGTTTAAAAATGCGTTCTTTTGTGTTGGTCTAGAGACTCCTAGTGGTGAATACATGCTAGAACAACTTATTTTTATGATTTCTTCATAAGTATCTGTGGATATGTGGACAAGAAGCAATGTCATACAGAATTTTTTTCAATCTTCAATCATTTGTATAAATATTTACTTTTTAGAATAAAAAGCTATACATAAGAAAGGTAAAAAGCACTTAATTGCTAATTAAACAATTGAGGATAAGTGAAAACAATAATAGAGAATGAATAGGTATAATAAAGCACAAATACGTGTATGGAATGTGCTGGAAACCCTTGCAGCAAACACAGACCTCATGTTCAGGCAGACTAACAGTAATGTGGCAGACGCAGACGTCACGTTCAGTGAGACGAGTGCATGTTGCAACGTATTAATAAAGAATCCGTCCGAACGCCATACTCAGTAAGATGCTCAAAGTACAAGACCTTCGACGTTCGGTTTGACGTTCGATTAGTCGGTCGGTCTTTCGTACGTTTGATTTTGGCACGGGGTACGCGCCATATTCAAACAGTCCTCATCTCTGCAGCACAGCAGCGCAGACAGCACACCTGCTAAACGCAGCTCAGTTGTGCAGCGCAAGAGAGATTGAAATGACGGAGACGTGCAAGTAAAAGTACAGAAAAGCAGCGTCTATTTTGTGCACAACTTGAACAAACTACAACAGGTAAAGCTTTCAGCTGTATGGATATTGGCAATATCGTTAACAATTCTCGTTTATAATCATTACTAAAATGGCTTCTTCTTATCAAGATCTTAGTCTATGATGTTAATGCGTGAACTTCATATTATTTGATGCACACTTGCCGTCCAGTAATCGCAAAAAGCTTTGTGCTTTTTTTGCTTTTTAATAAACAAAGTATCAGCTTTAAAATTATTACAAATTCATAACGAAATTCAAACAATAAATACAGTTTTGTTTTTGGCGCTCTTTAGCGCCTCAGTTCAAGCGGCAAGTAAACCATTTAATCGTTCTCTTTACTACTATAGTTCATCATGAACATGAATTAACATCAAAAGGTAGGCTATTTTATAAGAGAGCCTACAGTACGACTTACTGAAATGTCTCATGTAAAACACTCAGTCAGTGTTTAAACTGCGTAAAACGTGTAAAGCTTGTAAACATTGCAACGTAATATACACCTCAGAATAACCATTCGGTGTCCATAAGCTCATCAGTCAGCTGGAAAAATAACTATAAATAAGAGCTTTTTGCTATATTTATGCGCTATTGCATATTTAATATTTTTACTTAACCTGTTGTCTACATGACTCAAATCCTATAAAATTGCATTTTACTAATTATGAAAAACAGATTGAAAGTGTGAAAGACATACAATCTTAAAAACAAAGGTGCTTCAAAGGTTCTTCACAGAACCATTTTTGGTTCCACAAAGAACCGTTCAGTCAAAGGTTCTTTAATGTCTTACTCAACGTTTTATAATCTGAAGAATCTTCTTTTGCCATAAAGAACCTTTTGTGAAAAGGTTCTTCAGATGTTAAAGGTTCTTTATGAAACCATTTTGACAAAAAAGGTTATTCTATGGCATCATGAAGCACCTTTATTTCTAAGAGTGTATGACAACATTTACAGAATGCATTGAGGAGTAGCCCAAACTACACTCAGTGACCAAGTGATGATTATGGTCCATGATATTGGTACAGATTCTGTGTAATGAACAATTCTTTGTGACTGTATATTTCCAAGTTGGAAAAGACATTTAGTTCAAACTTGGTTCCCAGGTCATCTACCAGATGGATTAAAATGCTGATAAAGTCAAGACAACGTTTTATAATCTGAAGAATCTTCTTTTGCCATAAAGAACCTTTTGTGAAAAGGTTCTTCAGATGTTAAAGGTTCTTTATGAAACCATTTTGACAAAAAAGGTTATTCTATGGCATCATGAAGCACCTTTATTTCTAAGAGTGTATGACAACATTTACAGAATGCATTGAGGAGTAGCCCAAACTACACTCAGTGACCAAGTGATGATTATGGTCCATGATATTGGTACAGATTCTGTGTAATGAACAATTCTTTGTGACTGTATATTTCCAAGTTGGAAAAGACATTTAGTTCAAACTTGGTTCCCAGGTCATCTACCAGATGGATTAAAATGCTGATAAAGTCAAGAAAAGATGAGACATAAACACATGAAAGTATGATTGAAATGTTAAAATGTAAAAAAAAATGTATAATAATAATAAAATAAATAAAACATGCTTATTCTGTGGCACCTAAAAAAATAATTTGGTGCCTAAGTTTTTTTCTTATAGAAGCCAATGGCTCCTTGGGATTTTTTTTGTCTGGAGCACTGTATGTACTTACATAGTAACTAGATGTGTACGTAGTATGTAACCACAGTGTAAGTACACATTGGTACAAAGTATCTACAGCTGTAATATTTTTGTAACTACACACATGTAACAACCCTCAGAATGGTTTGTGTAAGTACAAATGTGTAACAGGACATTGGTAACAACTATTTTTACACTTCACTAAGTACTTGTGTCACAGGAATTATAGTGCGTTCAAGTCATGTCGGATAGATCGTATTTATGAGTTGAACGCACATGAACACCACCACAAAGTCGTTATTACGAGTGGGAAACTCGACATTTTCTTTAAGCCCCGAGTTTCTGAGTTAGGGGCATGTCAATGAGAAACATGGCGGAATCGATGGATGCAACGTCTGTAGTTGACGGTAAATTTTTGTTTAAATTGATAGTTTAGTTGTCCTATAAACTGAAATTGGTCATGTTCTTGTTACGCAGCTAGTTAATGAAATCCAAGTTTAAAAAATGCTATAATTTTTGCAGGTGAAAAATCTTTTGATTTGCCATGTTGCATGTTGCATTTAGCTAACAGCTTTTTAAAATCTCTGTATTTTAGCATTTGTTGATGCTGAAAATCAGTTATACTGGGATCCTGGTCTAAAAAAAAATATTAAAAACGCAAAACACACCTGATGCGAATTCTTTGCTCTTCATTTTCTATAAGCAGAGTTAACAGATCCTGTTGTATTTTCTTGTAATTTATTAAAAGAAGGTACACCGCCATCTTGTGCCAACTAAACTGACTTGAACGCACCTGACGTCGTAATTACGACTTGTCAACTCGTAAGTACGAATGTCCCAGGAGGACTTGAACGCAGCATTATATAACTACATTTTGTAACAACAATATATATAAGAGTAATTGGAACCATTTGATCCAGGGGGTGGAGATGGGTAGGTTTAGGGATGTGTAAAGTGGGAGGAGTTGGATCTCGAGTTGGTGGAGTTGGTGCACTACTGTAATACCAGTGTACTTACATGGTAACTCCTCAGGAACTGTCCACTTAATATAAAGTGTAACATTCTGGACACCAACCACAGTTTATATGTAAAGCCTAACTTACTGGCTGCTGCTTTGTAACATCCGAGTAATTACATGGTAAATCTAATATAAAGTGTAACACTTTCTTTACCAAAAAGTGCTGTTAGTCCTGTTACACATTTGTACTTTCATTACCAAAAAGTGTTGTCACCAAAGTCCTATTACACATTTGTACTTGCACATACCATTCAGTGGGTTGTTACATATGTGTAGTTACACAAACATTAGAGCTGTAGATACTATGTACCAATGTGTACTTACACTGTGGTTACATACACATCTAGTTACTATGTAAGTACACAGGTATTAGGGCCACTTAGTATAAAGTGGGATAACTCTGGCCAATCACAGTGCAGATGGTATAAACACTCTTATCATGCATCTTTATGAACAGAAACGAAAAGCCACAAATTAATCAAATCAACTAACTAGAAATAAATTTAACAAATGCATAGATTGTGTATATAATACCGTGTTTCATTGTACTGTTTAATTACCTCCACTCTTTCTGCAGTACTGACAGTCCTTTTTGTCTACGTTTTTTAAGCCATTGTTTCTGCCATATTCGCGTTTGTCGTGTTTTTTTTCTTTCTTTAGGATAAAATAACTGCACAGACCAATTGAAGGGCCATTTGATCGTCCATGCTTGAAGATATGGCCTATAATCGCTGTAATTTCTCGCTAGAATTTATGTGAGAAAATGTATTTTTACTGATGGTCGGGAACGCCTCTTCACTGCATGTTTTGTAGTGTGTGCACCTCGTTAGAGTTGTGTTGTGTAGTATGCGCGCAGCTATGACAAGACAACGACAGATGAGAACAAATCTTGCTGCGTAGTGTGAGCAACACAGTGATTCGGCTAGTATTTCAATCTTGTAGTGTGAGCCCGGCTTTAGAAAAGTGTCAGAGTTACGTCCGACTTCCTCTGACGTCAGGCTGACGTGTGCCAAAAAACGCGACGGAGAGGTGGCTGTGTCAGATTGTGCAGTCGGGCGCAGTTGCTCTCCACCGACTGCACTGATCAAAAGCATGATGGGAAACGACTGACTGACGACACAGCTTAATGCTTATTGGTTCAGACAACTGTGTTCTCTTCTAAATAAATTTATTTTTTATCTGGTTTCATGTGATTATGTATTTAAATTATGCATGAATATTCTCAAAGACTATGACAGTGCGATCTCTGTGTAAGATATGTGATTGTTGTCATATTTCTATAAAAATCTAAAATACATGTTTGTATCAAAGTAAAAATGGATGATAAATACACCTTTTGTATGGAATTAAATAGAAATCACTTTGAGTGTCTTGTTCATCATATTTATTTTGATATAAAGCAACAGAACTGAAATTATATAATGTTTATCAGCAGCACAGCACATGAGTGAGAATAACGCGATATCCACCTTTGATCTCATAGGTAGCCTATTTGTTCCACTTCGAGAGGTCAGAACTGTCCGTCTTGACTCCGCGTATTTCACTCCTCCCCTACTGCAACCACCTACTCTCGCCTACATTTCAGGCGAGGCGCATCTCAAGCCCAATCAGTGAAGAGGCGAATACATTCCCTTTCAAGGGAACTTTGAACTGCGTCCTCTAGGGGTCGCTATGGGGAATGCCTCGACGTGACCCATGTCTGAAGCATACATTCAAAAAACACCAACAACATGTTGGCCAGCGACAGCCTATGACGTCACTACCGGTGCGACTATAGTATAAATAAGCGCCGGGGGAACACGTCATCCTCTTCTTCATCTTCAATGACTGTTTTGTTTGAAGTGTGCGGAATGCGTGGTAAGAGCGATCTATCTTCCCTTATTATGGCGAGGATTAGCAAGACATTTAGGAGATGTGTGGATCCGTGTCTTTGTTATTTGACACCTGATGGCACACATGATCTTTGCGTCTTTTGTTTGGGCGAAGAGAGTGTACGCGATGTCCTCGAGGGGGCAATCTGCGTTCACTGTGAGCATTTTTCAATGAAAAAGCTCCACTCTCGTCTGTCTCTCTTTTCGAGGAAGGAGGGGCAGCCATATGCTCCTGGCGGTTCATGACCTGCCGCTGCTGAGGCACGGAGGAGAATGAGGTCGTGGGGATCGCAGGCGGATGAGTTTAAGGAGGGGCTTTCCCTCTCGCGCTCGTCGGCCGTGGACGAGGGTGAGCCGCTGTAGGATGATGATGTGATTTCCCTAACATCGTCTGATCCAGGGGCCAGTGCTCTGCTGGGTTCGGCCCAGGAAGAGCAGGAGATGTCTAAGGAGGGCGAAGAAGTTGAGGCTGAGCCCTCCTAATCCTCCTTCCCTGCGTATGATGAGCTACTGGAGGTTATGGATTGCGCCACGGCGAGGCTTGACTTACCTGGAAAGCGGGCCAGGAAGGTGACGCTGCGAGGTCGTCTCGACATGCGTTATCTGTCTGACCATAGCCCTCCAGCTCAGGTGAGCCTTCCTTTTCTTCCTGATCTCCATACAGAGGTCGAGAAGGAATTGAAGAGGCCTTTTTCCTCACACATCCATCGGTTCCAGCATACGAGTTATGCCAACATCGAGGGGATTCGCGAAAGCCGCTATGAGAAGATGCCCCCTGTAGAAGAGATGCTGACTAACTACAGTATCTCTCTATGGGTAAGACATCCTCTCTTAAGACTCCATCCTTGCCATCTAAGCCCCTTCAGGATACATCTCTTAAATGGCAGGGCATACGCAGCAGCAGGTCAGGCTGTCGCTTTGTTGCACACAATGGCGGTGCTTCAGGAGTATCAGGCTGATCTACTGAAAGACTTGGATAAAGGGCAGGGCCTTTCTCCTGATGAGGTAGCTGAGTTGCGCCGCACCACAGATCTTGCTCTCTGTGCGACTAAGCAGGCCGCCTCTGCTATGGGCAGATCTATGGTGGCCATGGTGGTAACGGAGAGACATCTGTGGGTGAACCTGGCAGATATCAGGAAGAAAGAGAGGGGCTTTCTTCTCGATGCTCCGGTTTCGCCTTCCGATCTTTTTGGTACCTCCATCGAGATGGTGGTTGAGAAGTTCAGGGAGGTGAAGGCGCGCTCAGCGGCATTTAAAACCTTCATTCCACGAAGGTCCAGGTCTGAGCCCGAACAACTCAGGGGTCCTGGCCCGTCTCAGTGTGAAGATCAGAGAAGGCTAGTGTCGCGGCTTGCGCTCCTCCCCCACCTGCGGGTAGGGCTAGGAGGAATCGCGGGTCAAAGGGAGGTAGGCAAGACCTGAGGAAGGTGACCAGAGTGATACATGAACATCTACTCTTCTCCCTTGGGGGGGTTTAACATCTGCCCTCATCTTCCCCTTCCTTATTACCCTGTAACCACCATCATCTCCACCTAACCGAGGTTAAGTAGGAACCTCCTGCGCCTGCATTGTAGTCTCCTAGGCTGGACCTAAGATGTTTTCGGTTGGTTCTGTGTCTCACATAGTAACCACCTTACTGATGGTCCGGACTAGAGGCTTCTTCGGGCTTCGCTTCTTGAATGGGGCTCCTGCGCGGGAACCATGGTTGGTCCTCGGTGAGCACCCCCTCTGCTGGACTCAGAACCGGGTTCTCGACTTGCAGTGATGACCTCACTCATCGATGCTGTATCCAGTCTGTATGATAGCCCTTTTTCCAGCTTCATGCTTCCTGGATCATGTGGCCAGATCACAGGCTTCTGCGGGAGCCTTCTTGGTCGTTAGGTCCCTGGTACAGCACTGCGATTCTCCTGGACCTCCGGGCTGGGCTTATGCTTTTCAGACTGCCCTGACTGATACGCCATATCCTGGTTCGCCCCGTGGGGCTTCCTGTGTATCAGGATATCCCCTCTCGCTGAGACGTCGAGAGGGAGGTATGAGTGACGTTTTACGAGAACCCTTCTTGTAAAGTGCTATCGCCAGGCAGTGCTCCCCTCGCCTCAGAGGGATGTCTTTGAGCTTGCCACTCCCGTTTGGCTCAGTACTTCTGGGCATCTGTGAGCAGATGCTTAGGAATCTCTATAAAATCCATGCTATGGTAAGTGCACACGCTAAGCTTCTGTGCACTTTCTAAAATCCAAATGGTGGTAAGTGTGCATGCTAAGCACTCTGCATCTAAAATCCTGTATGGTAAGGGTTACGCATTGTCAGCCTCGTTCCTTTCTCTGAGTTGGCTTAGGCCCCGGTACTCGCATTGTACACTCAACTAGTGTGTCTCTGTTGATTACACTTTTAAAGCATTGCTCCCCTCACTGTAGAGGGTTATTTATGAGCATGGTGCTTTCTTCCGAGCGTTCAAATTTTCTCACCTTCTGAGGAGTGGAATTCCACGTCTTGTGGGCTACTCTCGCGGTTAGCAGTCCTCCATCGGAGGGTGGCCTATGAGCACGCTGCCTCTCCTCTGAATTCAGAGTTTTCCTCTCACGTGGAAAGAGTTGAGTTCTCTGTTTTCACAGAGCACCTGGAACCAGCAGACATCAGGCGATCTAGGCCCTTCCTCTGCCGCCCTGATGCACTGGGGTTTTTTTGGCTAAGCTTGCTGTATGCTTACCTTTCAGGTTTTCTAATGAACAGGCTGTAGGTCGAGCCTCCCTCTCGGCTGAGAGTTGGGTGTTATGCTCCCTCAATTAGGTAACTTACAGCTAGCCATTCCAGCATTATACCATAGATTGAGCGTTGATTGAACCATTGATTAAATTACAGCGATTATAGGCCATTTCTTCAAGCATGGATGATCAACTGGCCCTTCAATTGGTATGTGCAGTTATTTTATCCGAAAGAAAGAAGAAACCATGACAAAAGAGAAATAATGGCTTGGAAGACATGGACAACAAGGACTGTCAGTACTGCAGAAAGCGTTGGAGGTAATTAAATAGTACAATGAAATGTGTTATTATATACACAACGTGTATATAATACCACAATATGTATTTGTTAAATTTATTTCTAGTTAGTTGATTTGATTAATTTGTGGCTTTTCATTTCTGTTCATAAAGATGCATGATTTATACTATCTGCACTGTGATTGGCTGGATTAGTTCCACCTTCTCATTAGGCTTGTTTGAGATGAGCAAAATCTGCGCAGAAGTGATCACCGGTGATCACCGCGAGATGCATGCCGGTTAGAAAAGTGTCCAAGTTACATCTAACTTGCTCTGATGTCATGCTGACGTGTGCCAAAAAACTGTCGCGACTGCAAGGCGGCTGTGTCGGATTGTGCAGTCGGGCACAGTTGCTCTCCATTTCATTTCAGGCGAGGCGCATCTCAAACAAGCCTATTGTGTCGCTCACATTACGAGATCACGTGGCGATAATATCAAACAGGTTTGAAAATGTTGTAGCATCTGTGATAGCTCGAGACAGGTTCTGATCACGTTGCTGACCTGCTCATACTTAATGAGCTTCGGCGACTGCAACGAGCACCGATTTGGTCACGATCGGGGGGTTCGACAGCAAAATCCAGCCAAAAATCCTGTAGTGTGAGCCTGGCTTAACCAGCATGCATCTCGCGGTGATCACCGGTGATTGGTTCTGCGCAGATTTTGCTAATCTCAAACAAGCCAGCACAGCACATGAGTGAGAATAACGTGATATCTACCTTTGATCTCGTAGGTATCTGTTCCACTTAGAGAGGTCAGAACTGTCCGTCTTGCCTGTGCTTATTTCACTCCTCCCCTCACTGCAGCCGCCTACTCTGGCCTACATTTCAGGCGAGGCGAGGCGAGGCACATGTCAAACAAGCCTAGTCTCTCGTGAACATGCATACGACAGTTAGCGGAAGTTACACAAAACTGTTTATATCGTTTTAAATATGAATAATTTTCTTACAAATACGCATAAATTCCCCCGGAGCCGTGTGATGTGCATTTTAATATGGATGTTTGCACTTTATTTGACTACTTTTGAACTGTTGAACAAAAACACCCACCCATGCCATTATAAAGCTTAAAAGAGCCAGGACTAATTTTCATTTTTGGGTGAACTAACCCATTAACAGATACAACTGTAGCGAATCAGCTCATGGGGAAATATGAATAATTAA
>NW_015505724.1:1778203-1801486 GCF_001515645.1 Sinocyclocheilus grahami | reverse complement strand
ATAAAAAGAGAATATATATTGTGTTGGATTGGTCCAGACGCTACACAACTTTACAATTTAATAAATGTAATAGTAAATTTTGAACTTAATATTAACTAAGATTTATTAATATTAACATAATGTTAGTTAATTATTTAATGTTAACAAATGAAACTATTGTAAGAGTTAACAAAGATTTATATATTGTTCTGTGTGTGTGTGTGTTTTACACTCTTCATGTTAAAGTGTAACCCTTTCATTACTGTAACCCTTAAAACCAGACTGTCAGAGGGTTACTGTAAATGCATGTCCCCGCTGTGCACCATTTTCCTGATGCCGGTGTTGTGCCCATTTTCGACTCCCTGCCAAATTATTACCCCCCTCGTTGAAATCGCTACCTGATTGCCTAATCATAACCCCTCCCCCACACCTAACCCTAAACCTACCAATACTAGGGGGGTAATAATCTGGCGGAGGTCAGAATTCAGCACAACACTGGGGTGGCATTTGCACTGATGGCTTGAAGCTATATTTTTTATATTAGCCTATATATTAAATGTGATCTGAACGAGATAAAGCATGATCCATGACTATTATGCAATTACATATAAATTAATGCTGAAGTAAAGATCGAATGTCTAATGAATGTCCAACATAAAACCAACTTTACCGCACCCTTGTTGTTTGGTTTCCCATTCTTAATCGGAATGGTTGATTCCCTCTTTTATTTTATTTATAGAGAAATGTGTCAGATCGATTGAGAAAAACTGTTTAGTCATTTATAGATCTGACTCATTTTTGACCTAAACATGTGAGTGGCTGGTTTCTGTTAGTCATGTACGAATGACATTTGTCTAAGTGAGTAATCCTTAAATAGACATCTCCAAGTCTTGTTATAAAACGTCTCAGGTTACTTATGTAACCATGGTTCCCTGAGTAGGGAACGAGACACTGCGTCCTCTAGGGGTCGCTATGGGGAACGCCTCGTCGTGACCCGTGTCTGAAGCATACATTGAAAAAACACCAACTCGTTGGCCGGCGACAGCCATGACGTCACTACCGGTGCGACTACAGTATAAATCGGCGCCGGGAGCTACACATCATTCACTTCTTCGTCTGAAGCTTGCGTCCGCAGCATGGCAAGAAACCTAGAGGACGCAGTGTCTCGTTCCCTACTCAGGGAACCATGGTTACATAAGTAACCTGAGACGTTCCCTTTCATGGGAACTTCGAACTGCGTCCTCTAGGGGTCGCTATGGGGAACGGTATACCCACGCCGCCATGCTGAGGGGAGTGCAAGCCAGAACCATGGCGAGCACTAAGAACCAACTCTACCATATTGCTATGGGAGTTGCCCCTGGGACGTTTAGACGGCTGTCAGTGACGTTATTCCCTACGGCCAAAGGCCTAGGCTACATACCCCAAACTACTTACCTGTTAGGGCCAGACTCCTGGGCCCGGGGTAGAGCTCAAGGCTTGGAATCAGAAACAGATTCCTTTAAGGGAATACGACCAAGAGCCTAGAATCATACTAGTCTTGGTCTGTCACACAGGGGCTACCGCACGTTTGTCTTGTGGTGAAGGAACTGTCTCAACAGATCCTTAGTAGCAATACCCTGTTAAGTAGGTATCCAGAGGATACATAGGGGGAGTGGTGCCCAAGGCAGAACCGGGGTTTTAAACCACTCAAAAAGAGCACGAAGTCTTGCGCGTAGCTCTTACCATACAGGATTTTTAGAAAAGTGGGCAAAGCATAACGTGCACACTTACCACTTATGTGGATTTTAGAAAAGTGGGCAAAGCATAACGTGCACACTTACCACTTATGTGGATTTTAGAAAAGTGGGCAAAGCATAACGTGCACACTTACCACTTATGTGGATTTTAGAAAAGTGGGCAAAGCATAACGTGCACTACACTTGCATACCGTTCTAGGGGTTCTCGTGGCACCCTGAAAAGGCAGCCTATAGATAAAAATAGCGTATCCCCAGACGCTATATCTACGGCTATAATGCTGGAGTGGCTAGCAGTAAATCTGTAGCTGGGGGAGAACATCCAGCTCTTAATGGAGAGGGAGCTCAACCTACAGCATGTTCCCATGGTGGAACAGCTAGCAGTTATTCAGCTGAGGGAGCAACACACTCAGTTCTCAAACCGAGACGGGGCTCGACCTGCAGCATGTTCCGCACTGGAACAGCTAGCAATAGTTTACTTAGCTGTGGGGGCAACACACCTAGTTCTCAGTCGAGAAGGGGGCTCGGCCTACAGCATGTTCCAATGCAGGAACGCTAGCAGTAGTTTACCTTGGCTGAGGGAGCACAAACCCAGCTCTCAACGAGAGGGAGCTCGACCTGCAGCATGATTGAAAAATCAGAGGGGTAAGGGGTAAACTCTCATTCCAGGTAACCCTTTTGATAAAAGGGGAGCATTGTCTCAATACTACCATGAGGACAGCCCATGGAGCGAGGAATCTAACTCCTCAGAGAGGATTAACGCTCGAAAGAAACATCATACTCACAATAACCCTCAATGGTGAGGGGGGTTGATGCCTCAAGGGGATATCCTGGTGATCGGGAAAAACCCCTCAGGGCGACCCGGATACGGTAGACCAGTCAGGGTAGCATGAAAGCGTAAACCCCAGCCCGGACGTCCAGGAAATTTTTTTGCAGTGACACCGGGGGCCTGATAATCACAAAACTCCCGCAGAAGCCTGTGTTATAGCCGCATGATCCAGGAAGTATGAAACCGAAACCTTACTTACCTTCTGGACATATCTCGACGAGTGAAATAAACACTGCAAGTCGAGCACCCGGTTTCTGAACCCAGCACGGGAAACACTGCAAAGAAACTAGCAGAAGGGTACACACAACCACCAGTTCCATAGCACATACATATATTTATATACATATATTTAGACATGGATCGTACTCACCCACCACGGCTCCCGCGTTGGAGCTCTGTCCGGAAAGCCTCTAGACCGGACCTTCAGTAAGGTGGTTACTATGATTAACCATAGAACGGGGTAGATGTTACATCCCCTGAGGGAAAGAGTGGATACCTAAGTATTACTCTGATCCGGACGAAAGCTCTGACGCCTTGTCTGGATCACATCCCTCAGGTCTTGCCTACCTCCCTTCGACCCACGATACTTCCTACCCCTACCCGCAGGCGGAGGAGGAGCGCGAGTCGCGACACTAGCCTTCTGTGCTCGTCTCTGATCCTCAAATCGAGACGGGCCAGGACCCCTGGTTTGTTCGGGCTCAGACCTGGACCTTCGTGGAATGAAGGTTTTGAAGGCCGCTGAGCGTGCCTTCGCCTCCCTGAACTTTTCGATGACCGTCTCAACGGATGTACCAAAAAGTTCAGAGGGCGAAACCGGGGCATCGAGAAGAAAACCCCTTTCTTTCTTCCCGATGTCTGCCAGGTTTACCCACAGCTGCCTCTCCGTTACTACCATCGCTGCCATAGATCTGCCCATGGCAGAGGCAGCCTGCTTAGTAGCACGAAGAGCAAGATCCGTGGTGCGGCGTAACTCAGCCATCTCATCAGAAGAAAGGCCCTCGCCTTTATCCAGGTCTTTCAGCAGATCAGCCTGGTATGCTTGAAGCACCGCCATCGTGTGCAGTGAAGCAACAGCCTGACCTGCTGCTGCGTATGCCTTGCCATTCATTTTAGATGTAGCTTGAAGAGGCATGGATGGCAAGGAGGGAGTTTTGAGAGATGATGTCTCTCCCATAGAGAGATAGCTAGCTAGCGTCTCTTCTACAGGGGGCATTCTCTCATAGCCGTTTTCGCGCACCGCCTCGATATTCGCATAACTGGTATGCTGAAACCGATGGATGCGTGAGGAAAACGGCTTCTTCCATTCCTTCTCGATCTCAGTATGGAGATCAGGAAGGAAAGGAAGACTCACCTGAGCTGGAGGGTTATGGCCAGAAAGATAACGTTCGTCGAGACGACCTCGCGACGCCACTTCCTTAGTCCGCTTCCATGGCAAGTCAAGTCTTGCCGTGGCGCGATCCATAACCTCTAAGAGCTCATCATACGCAGGGCAGGAGGATTGAGAAGGCTCAGCCTCAGCTTCTTCGCTTTCATCATCCATTTCCTGCTCTTCCTGGTCTGAACCCAGCAGAGCACTGGCCCCTGGATCAGATGATGTTAAGGAGAGAACATCATCCTCCAGTGGCTGTCTCTCGCCCCCCGCCGATGAGCGCGAGAAGGAAAGTCCCTCTCTAAACTCATCGGCCAGGTCCACCTGAGATCCCCACGAGCTCATTCTCCTCCGTGCCTCAGCAGCGGAGGGTCCTGAACCGCGGGAAGCAGATGGCTGCCCCTCTTTACTTGAAAAGAGAGACAAACGAGAACGGAGTTTTTTCATTGGAAAAAACTCGCAATGCACGCAGATTGCCCCCTCGAGGACATCGCGTGCGTGCTCCTCGCCCAAACAAACAACACATAGATCGTGTGTGTCATCTGGTGTCAAATAGCGCTGACACGGATGCACACACCTTCTAAATGCTCTACTAGTGCTCGCCATAATATTAATAGACAGCTCTTACTTTTTCCTTGAAAATGCACGCTTCAAACAGAACAGTCAATGAAGACGAAGAAGAGGATGATGTGTAGCTCCCGGCGCCGATTTATACTGTAGTCGCACCGGTAGTGACGTCATGGCTGTCGCCGGCCAACGAGTTGGTGTTTTTTCAATGTATGCTTCAGACACGGGTCACGACGAGGCGTTCCCCATAGCGACCCCTAGAGGACGCAGTTCGAAGTTCCCATGAAAGGGAACTCTCACTTCCTATGTTTCATACACCAGACTACATGGGTGTTCAGGTTGAATTAAATTATTAGGGGTTCAAGCAGGTAGTGCTGAAACCCTATTGTAATTGTTAGGATTTTTATTATTATTATTATTCTTCCCTAAAACTGGCCATGCAGCCCAAACCGTAAGACCTAGAGAGCTAAAACTTTGTCAGATTGTAGTAGTCCGGCCTTCTTGTCAGATCCAAAGACTCACCGCAATCGGCCAATAGGAGGCGCTACAGCGATCAAAAACGCAAAAGCCCTCATAACTCCTACACCGTTTGTCTTATATCATTGGATTCCTTGGCTCAATCAAAACAAAATGGCTAACTCCGATTTCATTTCCGTCTAAAAAAAATTTCCGCCATTTTGAATTTTGTCAGAAACCTACTTTTGCGAACTAGTCCTAGGTTTTTCACCCGATCGGAACCAAATCAGTGCAGAAATGTTCTTTGGACAGTAAATATAAAAAATTATAAAAAAAAGTTGAAATTTCAACTCACCGTCGCTTAGGGACGCAAAAACGTCTGTTAGGGACGGGGCCATTTTTACTAAAATGGCTATAACTCCTGAACGGACTGAGATATCTTCACCAAACTTGGTACACGTGTGCAAGCTCAATCTTTGGTCAAACAAAAATAAATTCGCAGTTCTGCCACTTGGTGGCGCTATAAGACGAAAAAAACTATGCAACCGTTGGTCCGATCGACTTTGGTACAAAATTTACGACGAAATTGGTATGCAGTGTCTTCGTCCAAAGGGGCACAAGTGTCTATGAGGACATTTGCATATCTCAAAAAACATGGCCGCCATTGGCCAAAGAATTTTAGGCACCTATTGGACAAGGTTAATGGAGGTCGATCAGAACAAAACTCAGTGGACATGTTCGACTCATGGCCCTAAAGGTTTGTAATCATGTGGTGTTTCACAAATCCACACAATATGCATATCATTCGATAGACCTCCTCATAATGCACAACTTTGCCTCAATAACCATTGCTGTCAGTCAAATCGTTCATTCATTATTCATAAATATGTTCAAAACCTACTTTTGTGAACTAGTCCTAGGTTTTTCGCTCAATCTCGATCAAACCACTGCAGTAATATTTTCTGGAATCTTTAGATCAATAATTATCAAAAAAATGTTGAATTTTGTCGTTTGGCTATCTTTAACGGGGTAATTTAGAAAAGGGGTGTGGTCAAATATACCCATAAGCATATAAAACCTAAACAAAATCTCAAAACTTTACGAAACTTGGTGAAACCATGTGTCAGATGACTCTTAACAAGCATGGGAAGTTTCATGGAGATTGGACCATAGGTGGCGCTATAACAGTTAAAAAGACCTCAAAAACACAAAATTTGTATAGAAAATGACCTCAAATTGTAGAACATGTTCATATATACACACAAACACCAGATCTCCTCATTCTGAACAACTTCGCCTCTGGGACTAATGCTGTCAATCAAATTGTTCATTAAATATTTTAAATTATGTTAAAAACCTACTTTTGCGAACTAGTCCTAGGTTTTTCGCTCAATCTCAATCAAACCACTGCAGCGCAATTCTCTGGACTCTGTAGATCAATGATTATCAAAAAAATTAGAATTTTGTCTTTTGATTAGCTATAACAGGGTCATTTATAAAAGGGGTGTGGCGACACATACCCAAAAGCCTATAAAACCTAAATAAAAACTCAAAACTTTACGAAACTTGGTGAAAACATGTGACAGAAGACACTTAACAAGCATACAAAGTTTCATGGAGATCAGAGCATAGTTGGCGCTGTAACAGTTGAAAAGGCCTCAAAAATACAATATTTGTATAGAAAATGACCTAAAATTCTAGATAATGTTCATATATTCACAAAAACACAAGATCTTCATATCGTATGATAGAACTCCTCATTCTGAACAACTTTACCTCTGGGACTAATAATGTCAATCAAATGGTTCATTAAATATTCACAAATATGTTAAAAACCTGCTTTTGCGAATTAGTCCTAGGTTTTTCGCTCAATCTTGATCAAACCCCTGCAGTGTTATTCTCTGGACTCTTTAGATCAATAATTATCAAAAAAATGTTGAATTTTGTCGTTTGGTTATCTTTAACGGGGTAATTTAGAAAAGGGTGTGGTCAAATATACCCATAAGCATATAAACCCTTTCATGGAGATTGGACCATAGGTGGCGCTATAACAGTTAAAAAGGCCTCAAAAACACAAGATTTGTATAGAAAATGACCTAAATTTGTAGAACTTGTTCATATATTCACACAAGCACTAGATCTTCATATCATATGATAAATCTCCTCATTCTGAACAACTTTGCCTCTGTGACCAATGCTATCAATAAACCTGTTAATTAAATATGTGAGATTATTTAAAACACCTACTTTTGTTAACTAGTCATAGATTTTAAACTCAAAACCAATAAAAATCAGTGCAGTACTATTCTATAGACTCTCTAGGTCAACGTTCTTTACATAGTGTATCCAAAGGCCTATAAATCATAAAAGAAAGCCTACAACATCTCTCAAAACTGTGTAAAATGATACATTTCGTTCTAAACAAGCATGCACAATTTAAGAGAGATTGGGCAAAAAAATAACACTATAATAGTTGTAAAGGTTAAAAACACTGTGTTGTATGAGAAATTGCTATTATAACCACTAGAAAGCAGCAAAAGACCACTAATGGGCTCATTAAATGCCCTAAAACAGTATTGTTAATCGGTTTGCCTATGGATTCATGCTAAGACATTATAAAATCACTGCTATAACATTTAAAATCACATTGAGTCAAAGTTGATCATTTTGTTTATACAGACATATCAGTTTTTACAATTATGCCAGATTATGATTACAGTTAAACCTGAAAATGACATATTAACTCTTAAAAATAGAAGACTTGCAATAAGTTTTGTGTCATCTATAATTTATCTCAAATATCTATATCTGCAACAAAATGTGTGTGTGTGTGTGTGTGTGTGTGTGTTTAAGCATGCTGATTGAGTATTAATATACTAGTTTAATAATTTCATTTCAGTGTGTGTGTGTGTGTGTGTCTGTGAGCCTATTCTCCATATTGGATGTATTTTACTGTCAGTCATACATCCAGGTTGGCCAAGACCACCTTAAAGGCCTTAAAGTGCTTGAACCCCTTATTATTATTTCTTTTTTTCAGATATTACAGTATTTTCACAGAGGGTACATTCAAAAGTTTTTATGTTCTCAAAATTATTTTTCAATAAAAATATTTGTTTTCTTAAAAACTAAAGATGTATAAAAATTTGTTTATTGTATACTGTCCATGCTCATGCTTTCAATTTTGCATTAGACATTTCATTGTCAGTATGGACCAGTAGTTATGTTTCACTGAATAGATCCTGAGTCATGTTCTAAAATACTAACATTCATTAATTCCACTACAGTTTATAATAAATATACCCTTTCAATTTAATCTAAAAACAAAGTAGCACAAAATAGAACTTGAACAATCTAATATAAGAGGGCAGGATTATTTCTGCAGTATGTTATATATTCAGACGAATACCATGAATATGCCTGATTTGCATAGAAGTATACCTAGACTTTGCTATTCAAAGTATTCTGTATTCTAAAATTACACATTGCAATTGTGTATTGATAGTGTATGGATATGTCCTGCAGGCACACCAGAGAGGAACACCGTGTGTGAGAAGTGTTCCCCGGGTTATTTCACCAGCACATCTTCATCCACTGAGCCATGCATACCCCACAGGAACTGCACTCAACCAGGCCTGAAGACTGTAAGACCAGGTACAGCCACCCAGGATACTCTGTGTGACACTGAGAATAAAGAGTTCAACTTTAACTGCTCCCATCAGCACACAGAGTGTCACACCGGTAAGCAATATTCTAGCCTTTGTTTTATTCACTGAAAATGTTGTTTGCTTAGAAGAAAATTGCTGCCAATTTTGGTAAATAATGGACTTAATATGTCTAATTTGTCACAGGAATAGCTGTGATAGATTTAGGTACACTGCTAGGAATTGGCCCTGTTGGGCCCTGCGACTGTGTATTGCTCTGGGCCCCTTGCACCTCTTGCAGTTCTTGGTTAGACCAGACAGAGGGTCATACAATCTCTGTCAAACCAAGGGGTTGGGGCTTACTGAAATGTTCTCCAACACCCTGCAGAACCCTCTCTCTGTTCTGGACTCATATTCTAACAATCCCCCACCTTGGCCTACTGCTTTTTAGATAGAGACCACAGAGAAAAAGATCATGAGCTATACATTTAACAGGATTTTGCCATGAACCCACACAAAACTGAAAAATACAAAAAGGGTATCCCAAAAGGAGAAGAATTACAAGTTCTTTGAAATCGTTGGCGATACCTTTGTTTTGGTATTGGAGAAGATATTCAGGATTTTTTGTTTGTTTGTTTGTTTTGTTTTTTTGTAAAGTTTAAGAGGGTACACAATCAAATCAGAAACTAAAACCAAGACTACCTATGCTTTTACCATACCCTCAGATGCCCTTAGATATGTATTATACATTTGTTTATTATTACAAATTTTAACAGGAAAAAAGGCAATGTCCTGTGTCAGTGGTCATTGTTTCCAAGATCACCAAGAGATTGAAGTGGATGTTGGTCAATAAAAATATATCAGGAATTATTATACAACCTGTTAAAACCTGTTCTACTACAGTGTAACAAATAGTGTAACAAATAGCTTTTTTACCGTTTTTAATGTCCTTTGTAATATATTCACAGATCTCTTTGTTCTAATCAACATACTGTATATAGACCATTTAAAAGGGTGTTTTCAAATGTTTAGGCCTATGTTAATGCATTTTTAATTGACATAATAGAAATGTCAGTTGTATTTATTTCCTTCTGTTTTCATATGAGTGCATTGATAATAATTTAACCAAGCTGCTATAATGATTATGCAAGGAATTATACATTTAGTATAACCATAATTTTTGGTTTGATTGTGTTTGTAAAGTACAATATAGTTACATGTTTGAAAGACGATAACCAAACATAATGAATTATTATTACAATGTTGCCAGTTAAGTTAACCACATACATGGCCAAAAGTATGTGGACACTCAAACGTTTGCCTCAAACATATTGACATCACACTACAGTAGTAATTAAGTTTAGAATTAAGACAGAAACTAGAAGCACACAAAGGCAATATTTCATTCATAACATGAAGTATAACTAATATAATAAACAGTGATATGTCACCTGAGGAGGCAAGGGAGGCAGTGCCTCCTCAAAAAAATTAAATGAGAAAATAATCCATAGTAGCCAGTGCTCCAGACAGAGATCTGATCTCAGCATAATCCAGTCTGTCTGGAATGGCATGAAGAAACAGAACAAACTGAGACAGACTAAATCCAGAAGAGCTGTGGCAACGTCTCCAAGATGCTTCAAGAAACCTACCTGCAAAGCTACTGTACTGTTAAACATTTTAGGCCATTAGTCTCAAACTCAATTCCTGGAGGGCCACAGCTCTGCACAGTTTAGCTCCAACCCTAATCAAACACACCTGATCCAGTTAATAACGGTCTTCTGGATTACTAGAAACTTCCAGGTGTGATTTGGAGCTAAACTCTGCAGAGCTGTGGCCTTCCAGGAATTGAGTTTGAGACCACTGTTTTAGGCACTTGTGTAAAAATGCTGTAAAATGAGGATGCTGTCAAAAATAATGTCATAAAAAGATTTTCTTTCATCAATTAACTTCTATTAACTAAATTAAATCAACATTTGGTGTGACCATGCCCTAGGTGCCTTTGCGCATATAGGTTTCTTTAATGGGGTCATCGGATGAGACATGCACTTTTACAAGCTGTTTGAATTTAAATGTGTGTTGGCAGTGTGTGTACACAACCACCCTATAATGATAAAGATCCACCCAGTGTTTTTTTTAATCTCATTAAATAATTTCCCCTTTCTCAAATCTTCGGAAGAGAGGGGCGGGGTAAGCAGAGCTCATTAGCATTTAAAGCGGATGACTGTAGACAGAGCTGTTTTTGACAGGGTAAAAACGGTGTTGTTTTACACTACCATTGAGAAATTTTAACCAAACTATGTTACAGACTTTTATTAAGACCCTAAAGAATCATATCAACTTGTGGAAAATGGACATCTGATGACCCCTTTAAGCATACGTTGCCACAGTTCTTCTGAATTTAGTCTGTCTCAGTATGTTCTGTTTCTTCATGTCATCCGCGTTACACGTTTTCTACGTTGTTTACGCTTTGATTTGAACTAAAACAACGTATCCGCTTGACGCAGCTGACACAGAATAGCAGATGCTGTTTACATTCAGTGGATACTCTCCAAAATGGCACCAGGGTGACGAGGAGGAAACGAATTGTTGAATTATTAATTGCTTAATTCATTCATTCATTCATTGCTGTAATTAATGACAGAATTTTCATTTTTGGGTGAACTAACCCTTTAATGGCAAAATGAATGTTTGGAAATGTAAACTGATATTTCCTATGTGGTGGCTTCTGCCTCTGCTGTGAAGAATCTTTCTCAAAGTCTTGGGGTTTTGATGCCAGAAGAGATTTTATTTTCAGAGACACTAAAACCTGAGAGAACTCTGCAGAGCAATCTCCAGACTCTTTTTCTGTACCCTCTTATATACAGTTCTTTCTCTAGGCGTGTTCAATACATTTCATTCATATTTGCTATGGGATCACGATGCAGTCAGGAGGCCTTAATTTTATGTTCTGTGAAAATAAGGGCCCCATCACATGCTTCACCATATGTCTGCACATTCCAATCTCATACAGATTTCTATACACGCAGGCAAATATACATGATTATAATAGTAGAATAACTTAATACTTAAATGGCTGTATTCACATTGATTACACTTGAATAATTTATATTTTGATTAATTAAACTCTTCTTCATTCTCCCCTTTGAGACTTACTAAGTCTCACCTTTACTGGTCTTTACCCAGAGTGCAGTTTCATAATGTAGTCTCATTATTTATTACTACCTAGTGACTGAATTATGTCACACAGTTTTATCACCAATGACTAGATTATGCAACAGTACTCTGGTGGAGCAGCAGGACCAAACCTCTCCCCCTACACTTGACTAGGAGGGAGTAAAAGATCCCGTCTCCCTAATCCATCATTTAAGATAAAACAATGCTATAAGCATGAGCATGCAATTGGTTCAGCGCTTGCCTGTGGTTGTCACAGTTATGTAGTATACAACAGAAATAAAAATTCAAGACATAAAACATGTAACATCACAAAAAATAGCATCGTAGAGGGCCACCCTTGGGCAGAGGTTAGGTTAGCACTTACACCCAGGGTATGGTTCATCTTTATACTTCTTCGTCCTCAGTTGAGGAACTAGAGTCTCCATCATTTGTCAATGTTTGTGACTTCCAGTTGGGTGCATAAGCCCAGTCCTGGTAATGTACATTTTGGTTACTCTTCAAAATAAATTTCTCATTATCTTGACATCTTAGAATTTTCATTTGCCTAGCTGTGGCTTGGACAACTAGTGACCTCAGTATGGGAAGCACACAGCAAAACAGTAATCATCCTATTAATACTGTAACTCCTAAAAACATTCCTAATTTAGCTAACCATGCTCCCCATGCTTCTAACTTTAGAACAAAACCAATCCCCCATTTTATTATCTGTCCCAGCGTTAGTTTTAAGTTTTATGTTGTCAAGAGGCCATATTCTAATGACATTTTTTGGGTGCAGTTTCTAAAGACATTTATCTCTCTGCCTCTTTCTATAAAGCATTTACCTCCCAATCTCTCTACATCTAACCCCATTGCATTAGACAGTCCTGGACATTTCTTAAACCATTCATCATTAAATATTCTACAACTAGAACTGTGTATAGGTATTGGTACAATATACAGTATAAAATTGGTCTTGCTTCAAAACAAACAATGTCGTTTTCCCATTTCTCTTTTTATGCTGTGTAATTTACCCATTGATACCAATTATTGTCTTCTGCCTTTTGCCATCATATATCTGAATTGCCCGTTCTCTTATAAGTAATATTATGGTTGTCATTTACAATGTGTCTATTTTGTCTAGATACTTTTTCCTCCTTATCTAGTTCTTGTTCTGTTTGGAATAAGTCAAAGCCACTGCTAGATTCAACCGAGGGGGTGAAAGTTGATTCTAGGGAAGTCTGGGTGCTGTTGGCTATAGCTTGAGCTTGTAGAATTAGATGCATTAGGCATGTGATGATCATCAGATATGTTGTCAGACAGGCAAAGCTCTGAGCTCCTTGTGGATCTTCTTTTTAGCTTTCATCAGTTTGCACTTCATCTTGTGTCACTGGTCTTTCCTCGTCACCTTCTCCTGAGTTATCTGCTTGCCTGTTTCCTTCTCTTTCCGTCCTTACTTCATTTTGTATATATGTGTTTTGCTGAGTCTAGTTGTATGTTAGCTGTAGTTTCATTTATTAAATCCATTATATTCTAAATTGATTGAATATACGTCTTCCTTGTGCTGTGTCTCCCTGTTGGATTATTAAAGACTCTCGTTTTGTGAAATCTCCATGTCTGCTCATCGCCTCATTACTCCCGTAAGCAAAGTGTGACACTCTACTTCCGGTGTTTCATTTTGTTTTATTTTTAATTTTAAATTACCTTTATTATTTTACTTGGCAAAGCTCTGAGCTCCTTGTGGATCTTCTTTTTAGCTTTCATCAGTTTGCACTTCATCTTGTGTCACTGGTCTTTCCTCGTCACCTTCTCCTGAGTTATCTGCTTGCCTGTTTCCTTCTCTTTCCGTCCTTACTTCATTTTGTATATATGTGTTTTGCTGAGTCTAGTTGTATGTTAGCTGTAGTTTCATTTATTAAATCCATTATATTCTAAATTGATTGAATATACGTCTTCCTTGTGCTGTGTCTCCCTGTTGGATTATTAAAGACTCTCGTTTTGTGAAATCTCCATGTCTGCTCATCGCCTCATTACTCCCGTAAGCAAAGTGTGACACTCTACTTCCGGTGTTTCATTTTGTTTTATTTTTAATTTTAAATTACCTTTATTATTTTACTTGCTATTGGCATTCTTGCCATTCTATTTACCTCTATTTTTATCATTTGCTTTTCACCCCCTTTTCTTACTTTACCACTCACTTATTTAAAAATAGTTTAAACCGTTTGAATTGAAAATTAAGTGTTTTAATTTGTTGGTTTGTTTGTTTTTATTTTGTTTTGTATTGCATTGTACTGAACCTTTGAGAATCATCAGGGAAGGCTAAGTAATAGATTGACAACCCAAGCAGCCAAAGTCTTTAGGCGACCCCCTAGTCGACCACGCTGTCAGCAATCTTTATTTAGATCCTTTCTGGTGCTACCCACACCAATTAGCCACACCTTGCCATTCACGGCCAAGATGACAGGTACCTGGGGCTGGATTCACGAAAATCTTCTTAAGAAATTTCTTAAGATAAATTCCACGAAGTTCGTAAGAATGTTCTTAAGTGCAATTCTTGAAAAATTCTTAAGTTCACAAATATATTCTTAAGAACATCTCAATTTTTTTATTAAGAAGAAAATAACAATGGTTATCTGAGTGAATACATGACGCACTGATAAACTCACACTTTATTGTCTTTTTGCGCTTCCTGCAGATTACCCTAATAGTCTTAATAAGCATGCACATTATTTTCGTCGCGAGTTTAACTGGCACTCAGCTTCACGTTTTTAATGTGCCGTATTTTTGAACAGTTACTTTTAAAATAGCCTGTCTCAAGCTCCAGCTATATTTTATTCATTTTTGTGCTGTGTTTTTGCGCATTCATGTGCGCTGAATACTGCCAACGATTATGTCGTATTTATAAGCTAAAATTAAAAGCGTTCAATTAAAGCTCCCTATCTGACTCATTTTAGAGTTGCTACTGAGTTTTGAAGTCAGCAAAAAGTAGCGTCACACATAGGCTAATCATGACCGATCATTGTTTACATTATCAGTCATCGCTGACACTTCAGAAAACTTGTGCACATCCCTATTAATAGTCCTACTATGTATTATATGTAGCTAGTGTTGTTGTAATGCTTAAATATAACAATTTATTTTAATTTACTAATTAACTAATAATTATTAAATAATTCTTACTGTTTGGGATTTAAGACAAGTCTGGGGCTGTCCTAAATTTAAGAAGTTATTTACGATTATTTTTAAGAAGATTCTTTTCAAGAATTTGAATTCTTCTCAAGTTTTGTCTTAAGAACAATCTTAAGAAAAAAGTATTCTTAAGATTAATTTTTGGGAATACAAAATATTCTTAACTTTTTTCTTAAGTTAAAAAATAAGAAGAAAATGGCAGTTAAGAAGAAATTTCTTCTTAAGAATGTAATATTAATAATATTAAATAATATTAAATAATATTAAAAATATCTGTATGACATTATATTCTGCAGTTCTTCCCTGTTGTACCGATGTATAATTTTCAAATTATCATATCGAAGTTAGAAATTCAAATATTGTGACAAAATTAATTTTGTAGGGTGCCACAAGTTTGTTAAAATTTCCAAAGGGTGCCGCGACTAAAAAAAGGTTGGGAAACACTGACCTACAGCACCTGAGCAGGGAACAGCTGGACAACGACCTGAACAGGCTGATGGCCCATGATCCAACCCAGAGCCACAACCACAAAGAGCTGGCCAAGATCATCGAGGCACCAGCCCACAACCTCCTCGTCCAGACAAGGCTCAGTGAAAGGAACGTCACCCACTTGGAGCAACAAGCAGCAGCGCTAAAGCTCCAGGCTGAGGAGGCTCAGGGGAACCAGGCACATGCTCAAAATCGCTTAGACCAGCTGACCCTGGAGGCCCAGTGGCAAGCGTTGGAGAGTGGATGACAAGGACCCAGAGCTACAGGAGCAAGTGAAAAGACTCCAAGGCCCCTTCGCAGATCTCCGTGTAAATACAGAGCATCAACAGTTGTTGGAAAAAGAAGCCAGGGAGGAACTGAGTGGAAAACTCCAAAAAGCTGAAGCTCTCCTAGTGAGAGCAGAGACTGAATTCAAAGAAAGAGATGCCAGGGCCTGCGAAGGCCACCTGCAAATGGCCAGAGGCGAAATCCAAGCCCTGACCCACCAAAGAGACTATTTGAAAGACGAACTTGACATAGTTCAGAGAGAACTGAAATATGCATACAAGCTGCAAAGTGGAGACACACACCTCCCAGCCAAGAGATCCGAGTCCAAAAGGGGGGTGAAAGCCCCCTGTTGAAGAATCAACAGCCAGCATCCAAGATCCCCCATCAGCAGCAAGGAGGTGGGAGCCCTTCCTGAACATCCTTGCTACCAGTCATGGCATAGCTCCCAAAGACCTTGACAAGCTGGCCAGAAACATTCCCCCATTCACACCAAACCCTGCAAGAGGTTACTACATACACACTTACCTGCAGGACATTAACTTTCATTTGCAACTGTGGCCAACTGTGACCACAAAGGACAGACTGTACCTGCTTAGGATCACCTCCAGTCGTGAGGTACGAAGCTTCCTGGATCGACATCCAGAAACTGTCAGATTGGATTACCAGCAGTTACAACTAGCCTTGATCAGAGAGTTTTTTGACCCAGAGTCTGAACAAGGACTGATCATGTACCTCAAAAAGGGCCAGCAAGAAACACCATAGGCCTATTGCAACCGACTCCGGCAGGCCTACTTCAGAGCATGGAATGAGCCAGAAATTTGAGGAGGAGTTGAACTTCAGAACTCTCTTCCTCCAGAACTTGCATCCTGCAGTGGGCCACCACTTAGGGATAATGGCCTGTCCCAGGACCATGACCACACAACAGCTGTGAGACTTAGCCCATAAGGCCTACAGCAAGCAAAAGACTGCCTCTGAAAAGACTGTAAGACTTCCAACCATCTACCCAGTCTCTGATCAGCGCTCAGAGTGGACTTCAGAAGGTGCACAACACACCTTAGACAAGTCCGCACTTTCATCGGAGCAGAATAGTGTGGTCACGTCTGAGTCAGCAGAGATTCTAAGGATTCTAAAGGAACTTCTCCAGCAGAGGCTCCGCATAGAAGATGAGGTGAACAGGAAGGTACCCAGGCTGAAACAAAGCCAAACCATCTTGACACTGACCCTCAGCTAGAGAAACCAAAGGCTGAAGACAATTAGGAACCACCTGCGATTCGACCATCATGATTCAACTGACCTTCATCCAACGATGTCCCCACATGAACCTCGTTGTCCGAAAAGGGGGGAAATGTAGCGTTTGGATGCAATCAAGATGTTCGATCAGGTTTTAGGCATCGTAAACATTCCATCCTCCCCTGTTATAACTAAATTACAGATGCTTGTCTAACATCCACCTCTGGTTCAAAGACTACAGCTGTAGTTTCATTTATTAAATCCATTTTATTCACAATCTATTGCCTCTGTGTGCTGCTCACAATTCGGGGTGACTGAATGTTGATATTTGCTACATGCTAAGCTACTGCTAGTACTGTATAAAGTAGGAAAGCTGTTCTTTCTTGGCCAGGAAGATAATCTTTCCTAGAATTGATAAATGATTATACTGTCTGCTCGGTGGACGAACAGATTAAATAATTGTGATATTGATTCTGCTACAGTTAATTCTGAGAACTAATCTAAATAATTATAATTAATTATAACCAGTTATAATTAATCCTAGATATTTCCCTTTTGAGCTAATTTGTCACAGCTAATGAAATCCAAATGTGCTACACTAGTGGTTTAGATTAAAAAGCTATCGATGTCAAATTAATTTGATAGACATTACAGGGTAATATCAGATATATGGTGATAAAGTTATTTAGCCATTTAATCAACAATGAGCTAGCAATGAGTAAGACAGAGATTCAAAAAACAAAGCTTCATAAAACTACTATCACAGACCACTCAGCCAAACTTCCAGTTCCTCTCTGCCTCGCTGCCTATTAAAAAGAACAGCTGAACATCAGTTCACAAATAAAACATAACATGATGAAATTTCTACTTGGTTGTTAATGTACAAACCCGATTCCAAAAAAGTTGGGACACTGTACAAATTGTGAATAAAAACAGAATGCAATGATGTGGAAGTTTCAAATTTCAATATTTTATTCAGAATACAACATAGATGACATATCAAATGTTTAAACTGAGAAAATGTATCATTTTAAGGGAAAAATAAGTTGATTTTAAATTTCATGGCATCAACACATCTCAAAAAAGTTGGGACAAGGCCATGTTTACCACTGTGTGGCATCCCCTCTTCTTTTTATAACAGTCTGCAAACGTCTGGGGACTGAGGAGACAAGTTGCTTAAGTTTAGGAATAGGAATGTTATCCCATTCTTGTCTAATACAGGCTTCTAGTTGCTCAACTGTCTTAGGTCTTCTTTGTCGCATCTTCCTCTTTATGATGCGCCAAATGTTTTCTATGGGTGAAAGGGACTGCAGGCTGGCCATTTCAGTACCCGGATCCTTCGTCTACACAGCCATGATGTTGTAATTGATGCAGTATGTGGTCTGGCATTATTGTTACCTGTCCCAACTTTTTTGGAATGTGTAGCTCTCATGAAATCCAAAATGTCTCACTTTCAACATTTGATATGTTATCTATTCTATTGTAAATAAAATATAAGTTTATGAGATTTGTAAATTATTCCATTCCTTTTTTACTCACAATTTGTACAGTGTCCCAACTTTTTTGGAATTGGGTTTGTAATATACAAATAGAAAATAGAACTGTATTTTTTGCGTTGTATTTATTTATTTTTACCAGGAAATTGTGACAACATTAAGTATAACTAAGACATGAAATTACTTGTGCTGTCAAGCGATTACAATTTTTAATATAATAACATGATCTGGTGATTAATTAATCCTAAATTAATCACACATCAAATTTGACTAAGAAATTGTCCCCAAAAGAAAATGCTGTTATTATTGTGTTAAATGAGAAAAGCAAATAGACATTACAAAAATAAATATTTATTTGATTCAACATAGAATTTACTACACATAAACTGTTAGGCTACAATGGCCATGTTTTTTTCCCCTTAGAAGATGCATCTGAATTGATATTTAGATATTTACAGGTATTTATATTTACTGCAGCTCAGATGTGGCATATATGCATTTACACTGCAATTATAATTACACAAATAATGACATGAGATTAATGATTTTTAAATGGGTATTTAATAGTTCACCTTAACTATCCCAATAATGGGATATTTCACCCAAAATGAAAATTCTGTCATCATTTACTCACCCTCGTGTCAGTTTAAACTATATTCAAACTGTATTACTGACTTTCTTCTGTGGAGCATAAAAGAAAACATTGCAGTATTTCTTTTTATTTTATTTCTTTATTTATTTTTGTTCATACAGTGGAAGTCAATGGTGACCAAAACAGTTTGGTATTCTTCAAAATATCTTCTTTTATGTTCCACAAAAGAGAGAAAGCCATACAGGCTGGAAACGACATGAAGGTGAGTAACTTACAGAATTCTCTGTCTCTCTCTTTTTCTCTCTCTCTCTCTCTCTCTCTTATTAATATAGAAATATGAAATATATTTTTAATGAAATGATACTCTAAATAAGAATCTAAAACTGCCAGTAGGTGGTGGTAAATGTCTTGATTAATGTGTCATTTATTTGTTCAATGACTGAATGGCTCTCGCTGCAGGCTTCTGCTTGCATTCAGCACCTCTTAATATGAGCTTGAGAGCCCATCAAGTTGGCACATGACATACATTAGTTTATGTATTATTGAATATGAATTTACAATGGACATTAGTACATTTACAAAATTAACCTTAATAAATATTGAAAATAAAAATGTTCATTGTTAGTTCATTATATCAAATGCATAACTATAACTGACTCTCAAAGTGAGACAGAAGTACTCCTAAAAAGCAGGGTCTAATGCAAAAAAAAAGATATTCTCAAATAAATAATACACAATGAACAACAACAAGGAACAAAAAAAAGAAATAGCTATCAAAATCCAAAGCATTAAAGATCTGAGTCCAAGTAAGACCACATACAACAAAAAATGACAGACAAAGACGACTGGGCTTCTGTGCACTTAGACACTATGTTAAGACATACCTTAAGAACTAATATGACCAACTAGCAGTTGGTCAAGGAACATTGAGTCTTATTTTTCAGATTCAAATTAGACCAATCTATTTTTTTAACCTGAATGTTATGTAACCGACCAACTAAGGTGGAGCCAGGAGAGGTAGAGACCCAGGCAGAGCCAAATACCCAGGGTGACACTGCTGGTCTGGAGGGCTGAGGTGGAGCCACAAGCTTGCAGGACAGTGGTGTAGCCAGACCGAGCAAGGACAAAAGAGGAGCTGGAGGGAATGGAGAGCTCAGTGGAGCTGAAGGGGTGGAGGGCTAAGGCGCCTGTGTTGAAAACAGGGTTACACCTAACCAAGGCTGAGCTGGAGGGATGAGGGCAGGTTGAGGTGAAGTCCTTGGCTCAGAGCCCTGAGGTGGAGCAGGGGGATCTGAGCACCTTGGTCAAGCTGTGAACCAGGCAGTCGGAGGCAGATGGGAGTCGGAGGGAGAGCTTGATCAAGCCAGCGGGGAAAGAGAACCCGAGGTGCTGGACAGGACCAGAAAAAATTACTGGGGACTAGCAGATTCTCTGGGTGAAGATGAGAGAGTGTGGGAACTGGATGGAGCCAGTGGAGATGAGGGAGCTTGGAGTCTGGATGGAACCAGCAGAGTTGAAGGAGCTTGGTGGCTGGACAGGAACAGTGGAGACAAAGAAGCTTGGAGGCTGGATGGGTCAAGTGTGAGAGGAAGGACCAAGAGGCTTCATGGCATGGAAAAGGATGGGAACTGGCTTGGTGTCATCCAGGTTGATCAGCCACTCTGCCATAACTGGTTTCAAAGGATCTAGGTCAGTGAGCTGATCTATGGTAACCAGCTGCACGGCCAGTCTGTAGGAGACAATATTTGGTGGTGAGTGTGAAAAACCCTGCTAAGTAAATTACTTAGTCTGCCATTTTGTACAGACTCTCAGGGCAAGACGGTATAGAACTCAAAAGGAGAGTCTAATGCAAAACAAAAACATGAGGAACAACAACGAGGAACAAGAAAGAGAAAGCAGGCAAAGGCCAAAGTAGTGAAGGTCTGCATTCAAGCAAGTCCACATACAACAAAGATGGCAGACAAAGCCTGCTAATAATGACTGCTAATAACATTTTAAATATAGTGACTGGTTATAGTAGAGTCAAAGGTTTTCAGGACATTATTTCATCTAAAAGTAGTTAGATAGGGCACAATTGAATGGATTGGAATGGAGATCTTTGTATTTTTTAAAGAAATATTTTTAAAACGGTCTTAAAAATTTACCACTCATGGCACAAGACGATGACACTTTACAACTAATTAAAAACAATGTTTTTATAGGTCCAAAATAACATTTGCAACAACATTTTTATTAAATATTTTGACATATTTCAACACTTTTGATATTCTCTGTGTTTCACTACTTCTGGATGTCCAGCATGTGCCTTTTGTAACCATGATTAATTTGTATTATTAGATTCGTAAGAGAAGCTTAGTCAAAATTATGATTATTTTGAAATCTTTAGGATATTATTTAAAAAGGATATTAAGTTATAAGAATGTTGCCCGTGTCTTTCACTTTAAGGAAATGCTTGGAGGCACAGTGAAATTAAATTATTTGCTGTTGTTTGATTCAAAAGAATCAAGTTTCGCGTATATGCCTTCTACACAGTTTAAATCATGTAATTAGAGTTAGTGGCATCTTTACAGTTTTCGCAGTCAGCAGTTTTGTAGTTTTGTTCCCCAGTCTATTTTTTTGTAGACTCTTTAAACATAAATGTAACTGTAAAATCTTTCTTGTTTAACAAAACAATTATTGTAATAAGCTGTGTCCCATTTGTATCATTAGACATTCAAGTTGAATAAGTTGAAACTTGTTGAAACTTAATAGTATAATCCAGCAATTTCTCTCTCTCAGAAAAATAAAATCCCGTCATCACTGGAGTAGGATAGGTCGCAAAGGATCCATCTGTTGTATAGTTTGTAGCGAATCAGCTCATGGGGAAATATGAATAATTAATCATAACTAGTTATAATTAATTATAAATCTGATCTGATCGGTGCCGCTTTGCTCATGTGGCGGCACCGACTTGAGCTTGCCTGAGTTGTGTTGGTATAGGGTTCGCAGTTGGTCATATGGGCCCATTGCTCCATCCAACGTTGTCTGGCTGCTTCTGGGGTGTAGACTGGTTTTAAGGGATACTCCTCCCTTGGAGGGGTCTGATGCTGTGTTGTGTCAGGCAAGGAGTCAGAAGTTTGTCCTTCTCAGTACTCCTTAGTTGAGTTTTGTTCAAGGAGCTCTTTTGTAAGTGTCAGCAGCTCCTGTAACCCAGAAGTAGGCGTGTCCAGCTGTCCCTGTGTAGCCTCTGTTCGGCACCTGTGTGATTCAGGGAGCTGACTTGTGAAGTGTCAAGCAGAAGGCTTTGGCTCCCTTCCACCCCCTCCCCTTCGTAGCTGTGCACAGGCGTGGAGGGGCTTGCACTGCTTGTGATGTGATGTTCAGCAGGCTGTCTTTTGCTTCAGTCGGTAGGACTGTTTCAATTCTTTCAGAACCATGTCAAGCTCCTCTTCAATTGCTGAGTCAGGGTTTGGACCTCAGCTCTGGCAGCATGCCGATGACCTTCTAAGGCCTTAGATCTGGTGTCTCTCTCATTTAGTTCCACATATGCTGTTTTTAACAGTGACTTTTTGTGAAACAGTTCTCTTTCCAAGTCCTGTCTGATGGCTTTTTCCAGCAGCGTTTGGTGTCCAGCAGCTGTTAGAGCCTCCTGAAGACTGATGATTTCCTTCTGTCGCACCATTCTGTGAGGTTATTTGCATCTGTTTTGTGCTTTTTCTCGTTTAGCAGGTGTCAGTTCTCTGCAGAATTCTGTGACTTGCAGTTTCAGCTCATTTACCTCCTGTCTGAGGCCCTTGAGGGTGTGGGCCGAGGAGAGGATGATGCTGGTCAGGTCCTGGTGGTTCAGGCTGGGTGTCAGGCATTCACTTGTGTCGCAGTCTCGCTGTTCCTTTCTTTGCCATTGCAGGTCGTTGGCTGCTTTGAGCTGAAGGATGTCCATTACAGTGCTCTGCTAAGTTTCCAGGTGGTCCTGGTGAGCTGGCAGGGCTGGATGTCTGTGGAATGTCTGCGACATACTGGCACACTTGTGGGAACACCAGAGCAAGAAAGGGACAAGACAAATGCAAGTACGTACAGAGGTGTTAAGCTATTTCTATGGGGAATGGCTATGTAGGCCGTGTAAGGTATGAATAGCTGGTGAGAGGCAGATAGTGAGGTAGGGTGCTATGTTTTTGTGTTCGTGAACACAAAGAGAGAGTTTGAGTAACTTTATTGAGGGGGCTGTAAGCAGGGGTCAGCTGATGACCGGGCTATACTACTGATGGTTCACGGGTTTGGTCACTATGACAAAACTGAAATAAAATAAGATGAAATCAA
>NW_015505724.1:1776880-1778075 GCF_001515645.1 Sinocyclocheilus grahami | reverse complement strand
GTGAACAGAGTTCTGATTGATGACTTAAGACTGCTCTTATTGTCAAATTATCACTCAGAACTTACTGATGTTTCCCAACAGGCTCAATCTCTGAGGAAGTGAAGTAGAAGAGGGAAAAGGAACAGGAAAAGGAGAGCATTTCTATTCGGATTATGCTTATTGTTTGGTGCTCAGGACGATAGTTATGCCCTAGTATTTGTCTAGATGACTTGTGTAACAGGGTCATAAAATTAGAACACGTGTTGAAAATAAACAAATCAAAAATAAAAGTGTCTCTGGTTTATTTTGAGGTTCAGAGAGATCATCAAATCAAAGTGGAACAAAAGGGGGCATAACATGTAAATGGATTTAGTGCTAACCCCTAATTGTTAAAGCTATTTGGTAGCTTAGCCTAAGATTAACTATGCTCAGTTGTGTTAGCTTAGCTGCTTCAGGTGGTTTGTTTACAACATAGCGTCGCGTGTGCTATATGAAGTTAGCGCTTCCTGTGACAAGTCATTGTCATGGTAACCAATGCATGCCAGTGCAATTCAAGCAGATTTAGTGTCTGCCTATTCCAAAGAAGTCGCCCACAGTTTTGAAATGTGGTGCTTTCAGTCCTTCAAGACTTGTTGCATTAAATAAGCACTTGTGAGTGCTTCTCTAATTTAACAATAAACTTCTTGCACTTGTTTAAAGAATAACAAAACGGGTTTACTGTAAGTTAAAGCCGGTTTAAACATATATGTAGTTATGTGTGCCTCACACATGAATACTAAAGTACAGTATTACACCTTTAATTTCACTCAGCGAGTGAAACACAGTAATGACCACCAGGTTGCTAGGCTTGTATATATGCAGTCAAAGTGTAGATGAATTGCTTCAATCTAATTATAAACTATAAGGCCTTTATGCTGTAGAAAGAGGAGCACCACTCAAATCTACCTTGATATAACTGTACTGAGCCAAAATCTGTAGCGAATCAGCTCATGGGGAAATATTAATAAATTAATCATAACTAGTTATAATTAATTATAAATATTTAGATAAACTGTAGATATTTACTTGACCTCTCAGGGTCAACTGTCTGTCAATTCTAAGAACGTTAATTTCCTGGTTAAGGGAAATAACTTTGTTACTGTACAATTCTACACAGAGCTTGTAGCATAAATCTGCATGATTAAGTGACTCCAGTTATGAGCAAACAATGAACAAC
>NW_015505724.1:1776572-1776848 GCF_001515645.1 Sinocyclocheilus grahami | reverse complement strand
TATCAACTACATAAACACTTAAACTAGTCTAACATACTACATAAACACTTAAACTGGTCTAACATACACATACACACACACACACGCATACAGTTTGTATAGGAAAGGGTTAAAGCTTAACGCAGTAAAGAGAAGAGAAATAAGAATATGAAACTATGGTACCATTTGATATTCAGCAGATTTACAGTCTGAAGGAAACATCAGATTCTTAGTTCAAACACACCTTTGTAAAAAGTGCAAATGATACCTAATGTATCAATTAATAAGACTAAGTTT